>NC_090649.1:234356894-234656894 GCF_040937935.1 Hyperolius riggenbachi
CTAAAACTGCAATATCTTTTTTGTAATGTGGTGCCCAGAACTGAATTCCATATTCCAGATGTGGCCTTACTAGAGAGTTAAACAGGGGCAATATTATGCTAGCATCTCGAGTTTTTATTTCCCTTTTAATGCATCCCAAAATTTTCTGAGTCTGACTCACTCGACACCGGGGATTGTGGGTCTCCCTCTCCGGATCTGGCGGCGGCGAAGGGCGGGCATCCGCACGACCGCCGCACCGCATCCATGCATGATCCTGCACTGGCAGGCAGGGGACAGACGGCTGAGGCCTGCGGCGGGCATGCTCCGCCTCCACCATTTCAGATCTCGTGCTGGGCCTGGGCCGGTGAGCGGCGGCCGGAGGAGGCGGCAGCCAGCCAGAGCCAGCCTCATCATCGTCATGGTCGGGTCACGTCGCCACCCGTGCGTGACAATCAGCCGCAGGGCAGCAGAGCGGGCGGCATCCGCCGCCAAAGGTGACCAGCATGCAGCCTACTTGGAGCCCGCAAGCTCGCAGCCCGCACTGCAGAGCTGAGCTCGGAGAGTCGTGGCCGCCAGGCCGCTGCATCATGTGGGTGGCGGGAGGGAGGTACGCACAGCCTGGGGGGCGGCGGGGCGGGTCTCAGAAGTTCACAGACAGTCCGGGCGGCCTCGACGGAGCCGGAGGGGAGCTGGGGAGGATCACTCACGTTGTGTGTGCAGGCACTAGGTCGGAGGCAGGTCGGGCACCACACAGGATCAGCCAGACTTCGTCTGCACTGCAGCCTGCACTCTCTCTCTCCTCTCCCCAGTCACTTCCTCTCTATGTCTGGTGCCACCCCTCCACTTCCTGCCGCCTGAGGAACCCGCCTCACCCCGCCTCATGGGCGGGCCGGCCCTGCCCCCACCCCCCCACATACACATAAACATGCTCACACAGAGGTGCACCATCTGTCAGCTTCCTTATCTGTATTGTAAAGAGCAGTATTGTAGAAATAGGTTTGCAGAGGTTGCAGCTACTGAACCAGACTCTAAAGATCTGTGAGGCCTCCTCCAGTCACTGTACTTGCTCTTTTTTGGTTTTATAGTGGTAAAGTAGCAATAGTTATAAGTATGCGTATTCATAGATAGGGCAATTTCAGACAAGGTGTTATTTTTGATTAATTGTTAAATATTGATAAGAGCATACAACCCTTGATCTACCCGCATATGTTTCAGCAAAAACTCTCTAGAGTGATTTCTAAGAAAACTACAGACAATACACTGTATATTCCTCAAGAGAGCATAATACATCATTTCATTGAGATCCATAATGCATACAGGAGCATGCTCAATAACCCAACAGAAAACAATGCACAGATTGACAGGAAATAGCGTAATTCAATGTAACTGTGCTGGCCACTTGGGTCTTAGCATTTTATTGGGGTTTTCTGTGCAGGGACCTTACAAATACAAGAAAATAGCTCTGACAGTGTACAATAACACAGCTTCAGACATAAACAAATCAAGAGTCTTTATTAAGGTAGTTCATTGTATTCATGCAGTGATCAGTAAAAATGCAAACAATGGTAAACAATCAATAAAAAGAACAACATAGTGACAGATAACCCCAAACTGAAAGAAATTCCAGCAAGGCACAGTAACTGTTACCATAAAATACATTCAACCTGCATAAGGGCAAAATAACAATAGAGAAAAGGCAAGGGATAAATAATAACAGTAGCTGGGTAAAATAAGAACAAAGTACAAGGCAGGGGGAAGCAAGGGCTAAAACACAAGCAGGATAACTGGTAAAACATCTTTGATGATAAAGCAACCAGAATATAAAAGCTTCCAGCAATGAGACTCAGGTGTAGGTTAAGTCTTAATACTGCCCCAAGCCACACACTGCTACACTGTGGAACTGTATGAAAGGGACCTACAATATCCCTGACACCTGTATATTTTGACCCTGGCACTGCATGCAGACATGCAAGTTTAATTTAGTCAGAGCAATTTTTTGTGAAAAGTAGAGAAGTTCATTTTCAAATGATGCCAGGGAAAATTATTGAACCCCTTAAATAAATCAATACCCAATTACATAGTTACATAGTTATTTTGGTTGAAAAAAGACATACGTCCATCGAGTTCAACCAGTACAATTGTTTTTGGTTATTTTGTAAGTAGCCACTGAATTTCTCCACTGTTTGTTTAAAAGCAATTTTTAAAAGAAGAGTATGCCCCCAAGCCTTATTTAGCCCTTATCTCCCATGCAGGCAAGTATTCTCGACAGAAAGCTAGAGATTAAGGGCTGGTTCGCACCTGTATTTGCCCGGCTTTCGGTAACATCGCGTTTGGCGGCATTGCAGCTTTGTTGTTTTCAGGCTTTCAGTGGCTTTCCATGGCTTTCAGTTGTGGTCTGCGTTTTTCTTCCCCATAGGGGGACAGTAGCCGCGGCGGTTAACTGCCCCAGGATGCTACATATAGCGTTCAGAGTCGCCTCGAACACCAGGGAAACTCGGGATCGGAATGCCGCACTTGCCCAAACACCAGTAAAAGCCCGGTACAGACGCTCCCATTCACTTGAATGGGAGCGTTTAACACCGTGTCCCGAACACCGCCGGTAAACGCGGGGCAGGCGTGAACCAGTCCTAAAGGATAGTCTGCAACAGGGAGCATCAAAGTCACCTCCCTTTGCATAGCACTCCTGCCCTGACCTTAGAGATGCACTTCGTGGGCTCATCACCAATGTGGTTCCTAGAAGAAGACTGAGTGGAGTAACTATTCCCACACACTGATTATTCCATTTATAAAAAGTAAAGAACATTTGTATTAGTTTTCCTTTTCTACTCTTCAGTTTACAACTTTCTGCTAATATGCATAACTTTTCTCTTTACTTCTGTATTCTAACTTTTTTTAATCAAACTTTCACAGAAGCTCTCTTATGTTGGGGTTGTTTGCATCACTGCATAGCAAGTATAAAAATAAGATTTTCAAGCGTATTTAGATATATGTATCTTAGTTCAGTAAATGCTTATGACAATTTATTTACAACTCCGTCTTTCATACTCTCCATTGTTTTATTGAATCATGCATCCTTCTAACATATTCTGATGATAAACACTTGTTTCTTCTTTAAAGAGACTCCGTAACAAAAATTGCATCCTGTTTTTTATCATCCTACAAGTTCAAAAAGCTATTCTAATGTGTTCTGGCTTACTGCAGCACGTTCTACTATCATCATCTCTGTAATAAATCAACTTGTCTCTCTCTTGTCAGACTTGTCAGCCTGTGTCTGGAAGACTGCCAAGTTCTTCAGTGTTGTGGTTCTGCTATGAACTCCCCCTTCCAGGCCCCTCTCTGCACACTGCCTGTGTGTTATTTAGGATTAGAGCAGCTTCTCTCTTCTCTCTTATATTTTACAAGCTGGATAAATCGTCCTCTGAGCTGGCTGGGCTTTCACATACTGAAGAATTACAGACAAGGGCAAAGCTGTTTGCAGGAAGAAACAAGCAGTCTGAAACTTCAGTGCATGAGAACAGGGGGAAAGAAACACACAAATAATCTCTTGAGATTCAAAAGGAAGGCTGTATACAGCCTGCTTGTGTATGAATGTATTTTGTATGTGTGGACATACTGTACATCAACCTACTTCCTGTTTTGGTGGCCATTTTGTTTGTTTATAAACAAACTTTTTACAACTGTTTTTAACCACTTTTAATGCGGCGAGGAGCGGCTAAATTGTGTCAGAGGGTAATAGGAGATGTCCCCTAACGCACTGGTATGTTTACTTTTGTGCGATTTTAACAATACAGATTCTCTTTAAATCTTCTGTAAATCTTCACAAATGATTCTGTTATATCTTGTATTATTATTTTCCTTTACTCTTCTTCTTTAGGGTGGATAGGAAGCCTATACTCACCACATATTTTTGCATGATTGACTAATAGAATGCCTTGGCAGAAATGAAAATATGATGCTTCTGAATAGAATTGTGGCAGGATGTGGTGGGGTTAGATGGCAGGAGGCAGGCTATGCGTAAGACTAAAGAAGAAGAAAATTAACTTGGGGTTCATTCATACTATGCATGCTGCGTTGCATAATAACGCAACGCATTACCACATGTGAACTAACTATAAGTACGATTTTATGAACATGTAATCAACAAATGATCCAATTCACTTTGTCTCCTAAGTTTTCTCCTAGAACAGGCATGTTCAAAAGCCTTTTCTGGTAGTCCTCAAAACTCTCTCCTGTTTACAATTGCATGCAGCCCAGAGCATGCAGGGGCCAACCTTTGTTACCGCTCTGCCTCCTCCACAACTCCTCTGTAGTCCCATACTGATTACTACAGGGCTACAAAAAATGGTCTCCAGGATACGCATTTGCGGGTAGATTTTTCTCCAATGGCCATTTTGTTGTACTCCAAATCTATAGTAATTTCTGTAGGACTTTAAAACTTTGCTACAGGAGGTCCTGATTGAGGAGGAGGAGCATAGGGGAAGACAGAACAGAGCTAGTGAGATGGTGAGGGGGAGGGTGCAGCCATCCATGTGCCAGCAGTGGCTACCATTATGTCAGCAGCAGCCAACACTGTGACACTACTGTGCCAGCAGCATCCGCCACTAAACCATACTCAGCTACAACTGTGAAACTACTGTACCCCCAGCAGCCAACACTGTGCCTGCAGCAGAAACCAATTACCAGCAGCAACTAATTAGCAGCCACAACTATGCCAGTAGCAGTAACTATCACTAACCAGCAGCCGCCACTATGCAGCAGCAACAGCCACTCACCAGCAGATGCCACTATGCCAGCAGCAGCAACAGCCACTCACTAGCATCCACCACTATGCCAGCAGCAGTAACAGCCACTCACCAGCAGATGCCACTATGCCAGCAGCAGTAACAGCCACTCACTAGCATCCACCACTATGCCAGCAGCAGTAACAGCCACTCACCAGCAGATGTCACTATGCCAGCAGCAGTAACAGCCACTCACTAGCATCCACCACTATGCCAGCAGCAGTAAAAACCACTCACCAGCAGTCGCCACTATGCCAGCAGCAGTAACAGCCACTCACTAGCATCCATCACTAGTGATGTCGCGAACCTCCGATTTTCGGTTCACGAACCCTGTTTGCGAACCTCCGCGGAATGTTCGGTTCGCGGAAAAGTTCGCTAACCGCAATAGACTTCAATGTGGAGGCGAATTTTCAAAAATAGAAAAAAATTATGCTGGCCACAAAAGTGATGGAAAACATGTTTCAAGGGGTCTAACACCTGGACCCCTAGGTGGCGGAGTGGGATACATGCCAAAAGTCCCAAGGAAAAATCTGGGTTCACTCAACACAACAGGTAGTTATGTGCAGTGATGAGGTGGGTTAAGTAAACATAACAGGTAGTAGGTACATGCAGTACTGGGTGGGTAGTACAATGTGCAGCTCTCACACACACAGGCTGGGCTGCTGGCAGTGGCACACACAGTATGAATTAGCAAGGCTGTGTATGCAACAAAAGTATCAGTTTGACACACAGAAGAAAAAAAATGTACAGGATGAGCTCTGAAAAGAGCTGTTGTTGTTGAGGGGTGCTTTAAAAGCAATAATAATCAACCAGGAGCAAGCAAAGCAGCCTAGAACCTAACTAATCTGTCCCTAGGAGAAAAAGTCTGCAGCAGCTGTCCCTTTCCTCTCTTTAGCAGGCACACGAGTGAGTGTAATGGCTGCCGGACCCTGCCTTATATAAGGGGGGGGTGGGGCTCCAGGGCTTAGTTTAGCCTGATTGGCTACAATGTGCCTGCTGACTGTGATGCAGAGGGTCAAAGTTGACCCTCATAGTGCATTATGGGGCGAACCGAACTTCCGCAAAAGTTCGCCTTAAGCAGGCGAACGCGAACCACCTAGGTTCGCCGGGAACCATTCGCCTGTGAACCGTTCGCTACATCTCTATCCACCACTATGCCAGCAGCAGTAACAGCCACTCACCAGCAGATGCCACTATGCCAGCAGCAGTAACAGCCACTCACTAGCATCCACCACTATGCCAGCATCAGTAAAAACCACTCACCAGCAGTCGCCACTATGCCAGCAGCAGTAACAGCCACTCACTAGCATCCACCACTATGCCAGCAGCAGTAAAATCCACTCACCAGCAGTCGCCACTATGCCAGCAGCAGTAAAAGCCACTCACCTACAGCCACCACTATGCTAGCAGTAGTAGCAGTCACTCATTAGCAGCTGCAAATATGCTAACAGAAAGAGCCCCTCACTAGAAGACGCCACTATGCCGCAGTAGCCATTGATTAACAACCGCAGCCACTTGTTAGCAGCCGCCAATATGCCAGCAGCAGCAGCAGCCTCTCGTTAGCAACCACCACTGTGCCAGCTGCAGTATGTTTGCATAGAAAAGGGGACATGCTATCTGCACATGGTTTATGGTTTATTTCCTGTGGAAATGTTCTGTTTGATAAAATGTAGTAGGCAGTACGTAGGGGAAATTAGAAAAACTAAGGTTTAATTTCGCTAGGTCAGCCCCCTAGCAGTATCAAGAACAGCGATATGGCCCTTGGCCTAAAAAGTTTGGATACCCCTGTCCTAGGAGATCATTTTTTATCTTCAGGTTCAAATAACTTTTCAGCATTCTTCAACTGAAAGAGTAGCAAAAGGTAGATGGTAGGGTACTGACAAAATTATTTCCTTGCTTGCTGGTGCCTTAAAAGGCTGTTATTGATAAGATGTGAAAATATTATGTAGAAAAAAACGTATAGGGCTCGATTCACAAAGCGGTGATAACCCAGTTAAAGAATTTAGGCGTGATAACCATTTTATCATGCATAATCTCAGTTTAGGCATGATAAGTTTAGGCATGATAAGTTTAGGCATGATAAGTTTAGGCATGATAAGTTTAGATCGCAAAGTCCCGCACACAAAGCAGAGCCATTAAACTCACCAGACTTTGCTCGTGCAACACTTTTGATCAGCTGTGCACTGCGGTGCTAACCCAGTTGGTGCTATAGTTATCACGCCTAAACTTATCATGCCTAAACTTATCATACCTAAACTTCTCACGCCTAAACTGTGTTTAGGCGTGATAAGGGGCATTTCACCAGTGTGCTAACAGTTTGCACCGCTTTGTGAATCAGGCCCATAGAGTGTGAACTTAGCCTTAGTGAATTCCCATATGATTTTGCAAGCCACACCAATGCTTGGTGTATGCCAGTTTTACTGTATGTTTTCTAAATGTATAACCAGGGCCGGCCCGCTCATGAGGCGGGGTGAAACATTTGCCTCAGGCGGCAGATCTGGGGGGGCGGCACCCGCCCGTCCATGGACGCTGGGGCCGCCCGCCGAGCTGGAGGGGTAGCGGGCAGAAAGGGGGTATTGGGCCTAGCGGCGGGGAGGGGGGTCGGACCCCCCCCCTCCCTCGCCTGGGTCCCCCGATCTGCGCTCCTCCTCCAGCGTAAAGTACCAGCCAGCGTGCATATGAGAAGAGGCAACGGGCGGGGGAATCACTCACCTTCCGCGTTCCATCGCGTGCTCCACTGACGTCACTTCCGGCAACGCCGCCCACTGTATTGTAAGTGGACGGCCTTGCAGGAAGTGACGTCGGTGGAGCGCACGATGGAACGCGGAAGGTGAGTGATTCCCCCGCCCGTTGCCTCTTCTCATATGCAGGCTGGCTGGTACTTTACGCTGGAGGAGGAGCGCAGATCGGGGGACCCAGGCGAGGGAGGGGGGGGGTCCGACCCCCCTCCCCGCCGCTAGGCCCAATACCCCCTTTCTGCTAGCTACCCCTCCAGCTCGGCGGCACACCCCCCCCCACCCACGGGGGAGGGGGGGGGGGGCGATTTTTTTTTCTAATTTTGCCTCAGGCGGCAAAAAGTCTAGGGCCGGCCCTGCGTATAACCACCTGTTTTTGGCAATCACACCTATACATTTCTTTATTCAATTACTTGCCTCATGAAAAAGTATTTAATTGATCCTGTCTTTTCATACTCTTTGCCATTGGCTCTGGATTTAAACATAATATGTGACTGGTGGGTGTGAAGGATTTAAAATGGGAGTGCAGGCTTGCCAGGAGACATTTTTAGTAGTACTACTGGTAAAGGCTTCCAAAAAATAATAAAAAAACAAAAACAAAACAAAGAAATCTTACCCCCCAAAACTTGCCTTTGACACTTTTTGGCCCTGTTCAGCCTAACAGCCAACACTGGCCATGGGTCAACTAGTGAACATGTATTAAGGCATGAACATGTTGTACTTGTGTGGGTTTTTTCAGAGTTGTTAGTGATATTTTTATACACAATAATTACTAACATTCTGAAATGAGTAACGTGTTGCTGTAGCTGTAACTTGCTGTTCTTTTTAAAGGAAAACATTGATTTGGTGGGTGTTTTACGTGCTACTAATTTAGTGACATTGTGTTGCTATGGTGATCGTTCTCATGATGATACGTTGTATGTGAGGATTAAAGAGAATGATTGAATTCAACTAAGCAACACGGTTTCTATGCAATGATGATTTTGATAAGAGAAAAGGAAATAAAAAAAGACAAATTAAAGCAAACTTGTCCACTTTACAGACACATAAATATTGCCACAATATTTAAATATGTTTTAGTTATTTAAAGGATACCCCAACTGAAATGTGACATAATGAGATAGACATGTGTATGTACAGTGCCTAGCACACAGATAACTATGCTGTGTTTCTTTTTTTCTTTCTCTGCCTGAAAGAGTTAAATATCAGGTATGTAAGTGGCTGACTCAGTCCTGACTCAGACAGGAAGTGACTACAGTGTGACCCTCACTGATAAGAAATTCCCCTTTTTTACCTCTTTCTTGCTCCCAGAAGCCATTTTCTGCTAGGAAAGTGTTTTATAGTTGGAATTTCTTATCAGTGAGAGTCACACTGTAGTCACTTCCTGTCTGAGTCAGGACTGAGTCAGCCACTTGCATACCTTATATTTAACTCTTTCAGGCAGGAAAATAAAAAAGGAACACAGCATAGTTATTTGTGTGCTAGGCACTGTACATACCCATGTCTATCTCATTATGTCACATTTCAGTTGGGGTATCCTTTAAGAGGTTATTTATCATAAAAATTACATGCTTTCCTAGAAGGTAATTTATTTAGACACATATAATAAATGTAACTGCTTCGAAAGACTTTGACTGATTGAAATCAAGTGAACATGTCATAATTCTGCTTCCTGTTTTAGCCTACACCAAAAGCAGAGGAGACTCAGTATCACAACTAGCTAATCATTAATTTACTAGTAAATCACATGATGCAACTGGTCATATTTCTTCATTAAAGGACATCTGATGTGCGAGGAATATACTGTAGAAGCTGCCATATTTATTTCCTTGTGATGCAAATTGCCTGGCTGTTCTTCTGGCCCCCTGCCTATAACACTTTAGCCATAGGATGAAACAAGCATGCAGATAAGATTTGACTAAAGTTTGACTAAATTTGTGGCATACTGTATGTGTTTTAGGTGTGTGATTCAGACACACCTGATGTTAGAATGATCAGCAGGGCTCCCAGGCAATTAGCATTGTTTAAAGGGAACCCAGGGTGAAGGGATATGGAGGATTTACTTTTAAACTATGCCAGTTGCCTGGCAGTACTCCTTATCCTAAGTCTCTAATAGTTTTAGCCATAGACCCTGAACAAGCATGCAGCAGATCAGGTACGCTGACTCAGCTGAGTCAAGCTTCACTGGATTAGCCATATGCTTGTTCCTGGGTTTTGACTCGGACACTATTATGCTAAAATGTCGGCAGGACTGCCAGGCAACTGGCATTGTGTACAAGATAATTCATATGGCAGCCTCCATATCGCTCTCACCTCGGGTTTCCTTTAAAAGGTAATACATATGGCAGCCTCCACCTACCTCTCAGTTCAGGGGCCATATGCAATTCATTTTTTCCCCTGAGTTTTCTCCAAAGTGATATTTTCAAACTTGTCAATAAAATGCCTTTTAATTCACCAATTGCAAAGTGCTGGAAAGTTATTTTAAAGAGGAACTGTCACGAAAATCTTAAAATTTAAACCACATACAAATAAGAATCAGAATCAGAATCAGAATCAGAATCAAATTTATTCGCCAAGCACGACTGGGTCATGCCCGGAATTGGGTTTGGCACCTTACACTTGCTCAAAGTAAACACAGGAAGTACAAAAAGACAAACATGCAGAGACAAAAAGTGCAGAACAGTCCATACTATATACAAAAACAGGGGTGCAAAATGGGCAATAGAATACAGTAAAGTGATCAGTGTCAGTGTCCAGATTCAGCATAGAGTTATGTTCGCTAGTTCAGTCAAGTGAGTTCAGGAGGTTGACAGCAGAGGGGAAAAAGGAGTTACTGTGCCTCGAAGTTTTTGCGTAGATGGCTCGGTACCTGCGGCCTGACGGTAGACGGATGAAAAAGCGGTGACCAGGGTGTGAGGGGTCACCGGCAATCTTCAGTGCTCTGGAGCGTAGCCTGGAGATATGTAGGCAGTCGAGTGAGGGGAGTGGTCTCCCAATGATCCTTTCCGCCGATCTAATGATCCTCTGAAGTTTGTATCTATCCCTGTTGGACGATCCAGCGTACCATACAAGGATCGAAGAGCAGAGGACGGACTCTATGGTGGCAGTGTAGAAGTTCATCAGCAATTCCTGGGCCATGCCGAACTTCTTCAGTTGTCGGAGGAAGAACAGCCTCTGCTGGGCTTTCCTCTGAGTTAAGGTGGTGTTTTCCTTCCAGGTCAGGTCATTTGAGATGGTGGTGCCCAGGAGGCGAACGCTGGCCACTCGCTCAGCTTCAAAGCCATCAATGTGGATTGGTGGGGGGGCAGGAGCATGCCTCCTGAAGTCTACTATCACCTCAACAGTTTTGGCTGTGTTAAGGACCAGTCTGTTATCCCTGCACCACTGGCATATTCTGTCGACCTCCCGGCGGTAGTCCTGTTCGTCGTTGTTGGTCACCAGGCCAACGATGGTGGTGTCATCCGCAAATTTGATGACCTTGACAGAGTTTTCCCTGGATCTACAGTTGTTTGTGTAGAGGGAGAATAGGATCGGTGATAAGACACAGCCTTGTGGGGCCCCCGTGTTTGTTACCCTTGGTTGAGAGATGACATCCCCTAGCTTCACGACTTGAGACCTGTTGGTCAGGAAGTCGGTGATCCACAGGCGAAGGGTGGGATGGACATTTCTCACAGAGTAAAAAGAGCCATAAATTACTTTTCTCCTATGTTGCTGTCACTTACAGTAAGTAGTGGAAATCTGACATTACCGACAGACTTTGGACTAGCTCATCTTCTCATAGGGGGGTTCTCAGGGTTGTCTTTATTTTTAAGTGCACTTAGTGAATGTCAGTTGCTCCGTCCAACTGCCAAAATAGTGTGCAGCAAGCAGAGAGGCTGGCCAGCATCTTTATGTAAATCTTTTTGAGGGAATGTCTTTATAAAGAAGAAAGGCCATGCTGAGAATCCCCGATAGAGAGATGGACTAGCCCAAAACCTGTCGGTAATGTCAGATTTCTACTACCAACTGTAAGTGACAGCAACATAGGAGAAAAGTAATGTATGGCTCATTTTATTCTGGGAGCAATGTACTTCTTATTTGTATGTGTTTTAAATTTTAAGATTTTCGTGCACTTCCTTTTAAATAGAAGATTAGAATTTATCTCCTATGAGACTCCATTGTGTATGAAAAGTGCAGAGTGTATACTGTTCCCAGACGCATGATGTCAGAGAGTCCAAAAATGCCAACTATTCTTTTCTCCTATTTCTTTGGAAATTTGGAAGACATTTACAACATTTAGTTAAAAAAAAGGAAAAATCATTGTTTTCTTTCTTCCTTTCAAACTTTTATACCAGTTATGCTGATTAAACAGGGCTTCGTGATTTTGTGCTGCAAACTGCAGTTGGAAATGAATCGTGATGCAACTGTTTTGGAGACTCTTTTTAAAAATAATTGATTCATTCTGGGTGGTGACAGGCAGAATGAGGTTCCCAGACTAGATTTTAAAATATTTCTGGAACTTCAGTAGATAAATAACCTGCAGCTATAGCAGAGTTTAGTCTACATTACACTGCAGCCCTCCAGCAACAATCCTATATTGCTATTGAGTATTGCAAAAGCATGTATAAACTGTTGGGTTGACTTGTTTAATAATACATTTACAAATAGGTGCTGACAAACAATATTACTACTAGAGTCTCTGTCAGCACAGCAGAGCCCACAAATAGCCTAACATTTTGGCCTTCACTACTGTGAGTAGTGCTAGGTAGGTCCAGGTGTCCCCCAGGATAGGCTAGTTAGGTGCAGGTGTCCCCCAGGATAGGCTAGTTAGGTGCAGGTGTCCCCCAGGATAGGCTAGTTAGGTACAGGTGTCCCCTTGGATAGACTAGTTAGGTGCAGGAGGTGTCCCCTAGGATAGGCTAGGTAGGTGCAGGTGTCCCCCAGGATATAAAAAAATATCCGAATTGCTATTCAAAGTTCGGATAGTGGAAAAAGTTTGGATTATCTGGGTAGTTCGGATATCCGGAATCCGGATGCGCTCCACTGTCCCCTATGATAGGCTTGTTAGGTGCAGCCTGGTGTCCCCCATGATAGACTAGGTAGGTGCAGGTGTCTCTCAGTATAGGCTAGATAGGTACAGGAGCCCCACAGTATAAGTTAGCTAGGTGTAGGGGCTCCTGTACAAAGTAGGCAACAATAGGGATGTTAGTAATAGTGCCCCCCACCTCTGATCCCTCCCCCCATCCCCCTGATCCAACCACTTACTCACCAAGCCTTGTTCCAGCAATCGCAGCAGCCTACCTGCACATCTCCGGTACCCCCACGATATGGGGAAGATTGGGACTGAGAAGCGTCATGACGTCATGGCATCATCAACGTCATGACGTTAGTCCCTCATTCCAAAGAATACCGAAGCTGTGCAGGGAGGCTGCTGCGATCGCTGGAACAAGGCTTGGTGAGCAAGTGGCTGGATTGGGGGAGGGTGGGGGGGGGCTAGGATTGGAGGTGGGGAACAATATTACTAACATCCCTACTGCTGCCTACATTGTACAGGAGCCCCTTCACCTAGCTAACTTATACTGTGGGGCTCCTGTAGCTAGGAAAACCTCCTGAGCGGCATCCCTCACACTGTGTCAGGTATACCGCTTTCTGCAAAAATGTCTTGCCCGACAGTGGGAATACTGCTCAGGAGGTTAAAGACTAATAGTGAGTAAAATTATCAATTTATGTTTTGTCTGAATGTTAAAGATAGCAATATTTTTTTTTTCTAAAGGAAAATCAGGTTAAATAATAGTTAGTGGAGAATGTGAAAAAATAGTTGTTTTATAGGTTTTTTTATTAGGGGTTCATTGGTCTTGAAATTACCTGTTACAACTGTACTGGATGTTACTTTAGTGTTAGAGCATAGCAAGAGGGTAGTGAGCGTGATGGTGTTGGTGAAAAGACCATTTTAAAGGACTCTCAAAGCGAACAGCACAATATATTTTTACTTACCTGGGGCTTCTTTCAGACCCTAGAAGTCCTTTGGGTTCCTCGCTGCAGCTCCAGTGCTCCTCAGTGGCTTGCTGGCCGTCTGTAAAGATTGCCAACCGATCAGCAGGTTGGCGCTTCTGCGCATGTATGTGGGGGGTGTGAGCGACTGCGCAGAAACATGCCCACGTCATCAGGCACATACTGCACCTGCGCAGTAGTCTGTAAAGTACACATTAATCATACATCTGTTAGCTAGACAAGTGCCCTGTCTCAAATACCCAACCGGTTTTGGCGTTCCGCCTTCATCTAGACAAGACAAGACAAATAACATTTATATTGCGCTTTTCTCCTGGCAGACTCAAAATGCCAGAGCAGCAGCCACTAGGGCGCGCTCTATAGGCAGTAGCAGTGTTAGGGAGACTTGCCTAAGGTCTCCTACTGAATAGGTGCTGGCTTACTGAACAGGTAGAGCTGATATTCGAACCTGGTCTCCTTTGTCAGAGGCAGAGCCCTTAACCATCCAGCCAGGCCATCAGGGGTGAATCATAAGGGCCCACAATGTAAATATTGTACTGCTTGTGTGCAATTAAGGTTTGTGTAATTTTACATAGCCAGTAAATACTGGTTTATTTTCTTCTGGGGGCGGTCACCGTGTATACTGTGCTTTATAATGTTTTGAGAACTGGGTGACTACAGACACAACCACCTGGAAGTATATCTTCATAGATCTAGCACTGAGGATTTTGAAATACTGGTTATTGCTGAGGAATGCCAACATGCTATATCATATGCAATCATTAGGAGGGAGAGTAGCTGCTTTAAAGAGAATCTGTATTGTTAAAATCGCACAAAAGTAAACATACCAGTGCGTTAGGGGACATCTCCTATTACCCTCTGTCACAATTTCGCCGCTCTCCGCCGCATTAAAAGTGGTTAAAAACAGTTTTTAAAAGTTTGTTTATAAACAAACAAAATGGCCACCAAAACAGGAAGTAGGTTGATGTACAGTATGTTCACACATAGAAAATACATTCATACACAAGCAGGCTGTATACAGCCTTCCTTTTGAATCTCAAGAGATCATTTGTGTGTTTCTTTCCCCCTGCAGCTATCTTCCACTGAAGTGTCAGGCTGTTTCTTCCTGCAGAGTGCAGACAGCTCTGCCTGTATGTAATTCCTCAGTATGTGAAAGCCCAGCCAGCTCAGAGGAGGATTTATCCAGCTTGTAAAAGATAAGAGAGAAGCTGCCCTAATCTAAATAATACACAGGCAGTGTGCAGAGAGGGGCCTGGAGGGGTGAGATGCATCACAGAACCACAACACTGAAGAACTTGGCAGCCTTCCAGACACAGGCTGACAAGTCTGACAAGAGAGAGATACGTTGATTTATTACAGAGATGGTGATAGTAGAACGTGCTGCAGTAAGCCAGAACACATTAAAATAGCTTTTGGAACTTGTAGGATGATAAAAAACAGGATGCAATTTTTGTTACGGAGTCTCTTTAACACCGCTTGGAAGCTCATTGCAGCATTTTACTTATTGGACTGTATGCAACCTTTATACCAAATCTGTTAGGCAGATTATAGATAGAGCCAGCAAAAAGTGCTGTTATGCCAACTTCTCCAGTGTTGTGGATAGCTATTTGACCTTTTCTCTTGTACAGTGTGAGAGAGTCTGCAGTGGGTCAGGGACGTGGTATCCCTACTTTGGATTCCAGAAACCCTAATGATACAATATTACTTTTCCCTCTCCACACAAAACAAAAATAAAAGCTTTTCATTCTGGCAAAAAAAAAAAAAAAGAAATACTGATTAAGAGCACCAGAACCATTGATTTCTATACATGTCATCCTTTCTCATGATAAAATCTAAAAATAGAGCATGGGGCAAATCAAACTAACAATGCAAGCATTTTCTTTTTCTGTTAGTCTGCAGTAGTTGCAAGGTGAAATTCCATTTAAGGCATACTATAGCGCAGCAACTGTCTGTGAGTCAGAGATGAATAGGCTAGTGCCCACCTGGGACCTAGAAGCTGTTACAGTGTTCTGTTCAACTTTTCATGATTCATTCCCACTCATCAGAACAGAATCTCCTCCAGCACATAGCCAAATATTATACTGAATAGGAGGCTGACAAGTAAAATACCAATCTAAGAATAGACATGACAGAGCGCTATTTTTTAAAGATACCTTTGTGCCATTTCAGGGGCGAAGATGGATTGTATTTCATGATGTGCTTTTGTTTCAATTATGCAAATAATCACAATAACTTTCTCTGCAGACACAGAATATTTCATTTGAAGAACTGAAAAAATATATTAAACAAGAAGTTTTACGAATATTTGAAGGTAAGAGAGGCCAGGAGGAAAATATGAATGTCTCATCTAGGTTACCTATCATTAAATACTGCTGTATTAATGCAGTTTTTATGTTTATGCTATTAGGTAGGCCATTTGTCACTATAACACTGTATTATAATGTAGCACGCTGCATTTTTTTTTTGTCCTGCCTTATTTATCTTTTGAAACTTTTATCTTATTTAACAGATTGAACACTAAAAGTCCTTAAAGCGGACCTGAACACAAAATGTCCTCTCTGCTCTAAAAGATACACAACAGCATAATAACTTTTAAAGAAAAACATTTCTTTGTTATACCTGATACAAATCCAAAATAAATCTTCACAGTTTCTACTTCCTGATTCATGGAAGCAGACATATTGTTAAAGTGCACCCGAGCCGAAGCTCTGGTTCAAAAGAAGTCCTTACCCTTAAGAGAGGGAAGCCTTTAGGATCCTATTGAAGCTTTCCTCTATTGTCCGCAGCCCCCCATTGCAGAGCGCAGTCCCCTCCAAGTCTCGTCCGTGCTGCTTCCCTTCCGCATTAATAGCAGTGCAGTAGCCTCGTGAGCCCACCAGTAGCTTCGGCTTACTGCTGATGTGCGGGCGAGCTCAGTTGGCTATTGCGCAGCCATGTACACGGAAGAGATGCTGTGCGGCCCCAATCTGATTAGCGACAATGCATTGCAGTACTGCCCTCCCCACTAAGTCACACACATATACCTGCTTTAGCCATTTCACCACCGTCTGTTTATTCCAGTCCTGGTTCACATAGACTAATGCTAGCTTGTGCACACCAGAATAGTTCATAACCAAAATTAAATAGCCCTCTCCAAAGAGTGGGGGAAGAGGAGGCTCTTCATAGCCTACTAAAAAAACAGCAGGTGGGGAACATTAAAAGGTATGGGAATATCAGAGCTTGTTTCACATTTTTAAATAAGCTTTAAATACATATACTAATCAGGCAAAACAGTTAATCACCTGCCTAATGTTGTGATGGTCACTTTTGTGCCACCAAAACAGTTCTCATGTATTGAATCATCAACTCCACAAGAGATGAAAAGTTGTCCTTTGCAATCTGTCACCAGGACATTAGCAGCAGGTCCTTCACGTCTTCTAAGGTGTGAGGTGGAGCCTTCATGGATCAGACTTATGTTTCCAGCAGATCCCAAAGATGTTCACTCTGACTGAGATCTGTGGAAATTTGTAGGCCACAGTAAGCATGATTCATCAGATAATGCCACCTTATTCTATTGCTCCATGATCCTGTTAAGATACTCATTGTACACTAGTTTATTTTGGTGGTGAGCCAGAGCAAGCATTGCCACTTTGACAGGTCTGTGGTGATGTAGCAGCGAGTTGTAATGTAATGCATGCTTGACACCTTCCTCATATAGCCAGCATTAAACTTGTCAGCATTTTTTTTACTAAAGCATCTCTTCTCTGCGATCAGACTGAATGGCTATCCTTCACTCACGACACACACATCAATGAGCACCCCTTACTCTACTTCTGATTTACCATTTGTCCAATAGGCTGTAGAAAACAACAGATTTGTTTAAATGTGAAGCCCCAGCTGAAGCTATCTATTTTGGTTACTATCCCTGTATTCACCATCTTTGCAGTAGGCAGTGAAGTGCTATATTTAACAAAATGTGAGTTGAAAATGAAGCACCACCGCCTAAATCCAGCCTGCATGAGTGCTTGGGGAGAGGGACCCCGCACCTTTTTTTGCCATTTGTTAATGTGCACGGTGACTTAAGTCTTTTAACTTTATCTGACAGTGGATTTTGAGAAATACCAGCACATATAGTCTATATCTATGACTTTAGGGCTAACTTACAAATAGTAGGGTGATAAAACCTTGTTCTCCATATACTGGACTTTGGCTACTGAACAGGCCTGTTTGGCCTGGGGCCTATCTGGAACAAACATTCAGGCTCCAGTTCTAATTAACAATCTGGGAAGATCAACCTGGCCCATGCTAATAATGATTTATTTATAAGGCAATATTGTTTTTTTAATACTGTGCTGCCCAGTACATGTATACAATGATGGAGCATTCACAGGTGCTTGTCTACAATTGATATCTTAAATGTTCTTGGTTTGAACAGTTTATTTTTGTTTACTTATTTTATTTCACACATTTATATGGTGCTGACATTTTCTACTTTACAGAGTACATTAAACAATTCACATTATACATTGCCCCACAATGAAGCTTGCAACCTAATCTAATGTTCTTTATTAGTGGCTCTCAACATTATTTTGGCACGCACATTTATGAATGCCTGTACTTACCAAGTACCCCCTGGTAATGGTACCATTGTCTTAAGTACACCCCTAGTAACACCTTGACACATATACATTTATTAACCATACACCTTTCCTGTGAATACATGATTTACAAGCATTGCCTGCAGTTTTTAAACATCCAAACTGTATATACATATAATACTAAATTTATTTTATCTATCAAGCTTTATTAAGCCCAAGTTACCCCTGTACCCATCAAAAGTTCCCCAGGGATATGCCTACCACATGTTGAGAACCCAATTCCCATACAACTGTCTAACATTGATCTGGAGCAGGCCCAAATTTACATAACAGGAGCCTGTAGGCACAGAGGTCTTGGCACCCTAGACTTCACCTGCAAACCCCCACCAAACCGCACTGCAAGTGTGCTGGCTGGCCTAGCTGTCACTTCTCCCTTACTTCCGTAACTCCTCATAGGTAGCTACAGGTGACCCTTAGTATAAGGTGGCCAGAGGTACCCTCAATATTGAGAGAGATGTCATCAGTGGAATGCCAGTTGAGTAACCTCTTATTTACACTCCACTCAGGAGTCTGCATAGGGAAGGAGGGAGGGAGGCACTTGAGGAGCAGATTGAGATGTCTTTCTATCATCAGGTGCCTGTAGACACATTCCTACAGTGCCTTATGGTTAATCCAGCCCTGATCTGAAGGTAAGAGATTCAGCAGTGTTGGGGTTCAGAATCTGCATAGCAAAATCGAAATATCCCAAATCTCCCACCTGCCACTGTTCAGCATTCCACAAGCAGACAAGGTCAGGGGGAGTTTGCTGGCTTGTGAGTCATGTTACGTTTCACGTGGCTCCAATACCTCCACCTTTCAGTTTGGAGGAGGAGGTAAGTAACCAATACTACTAATCATCAACCTACCTCTATATTTTCATACTCATACAAAGCTGTTATTGTCGCACAGCACATTTGGATGTTTTTCACATCCAGTTCTCCCTTTTTATGTATAATTCATTTATTTAATTACCTAACCTGAAAATATACCAATTGATTCATATTTTCACTTATTTGTGAAAAGTAAAGTAGGCCTTTAGCTAAATGCAATTGGCATCATTGTACAGATAACCATTTAATATTAAAACTGGGTTGCTGCTGTTCATAACCTCCATTCTTGTTTGCCCTGCAGGATGTTACTTTTCATATCTGAATGAAAATGAAGTGAAAATAATTTGCCTTTTGTGCAAATTGTTGCAGTCGTACAATCAATTACCGTGTGTGGTCAAAGTATTGTGCTACAAAGAGTTTTTAAAAGCTTCCAATTGCAGCTCATTTGTGTAGTCTGTGAAACCCATTGCTCGGTACAGCTAATTGACAACTCTGGTAGCACATTAAAGAAATAACTCAATAATGCAGAGCCAAGTGCTAAACAGTTATCTCTAAAAGCATTTTAATAGCAGGTAATTACTGCTTCAGGCATTGATTTAATGAATGTTGCTCAAAACCGGTTTTGAGTAAATTAACAGAAATCAATTGCTCTCATACCTGACTATAGTCAGCAAACAAACTAAATGTAAAAATTAGGGTCTTGTAATGTCATTCTTGTCACTCAGGTGTATAAAAAAGATGGTTTGTATGTTACAGTTAGTTATTCTGAGAGTCCTTTCCTTGTTGCAACGATGAATGGCATGCATATTATACTACAATCTATGCAATGTGTAGATTCAGACAAATAATCAGTATTTGTACAGTGTGATGAGTATACTGTACATCACCTTAGCTGTAATGTGAAAACTATGGCCTCAATTCACTAAGCAGTTTAGACTAGTCTACTGATGGTTTTTAGTCTACTGATGGTTTGGTCAGTTGCATCAAAGGGGAATTCACTATTACCAAATGTTTCAGACCTGTTTTTAGACCTGATCTAAAACATTTGGTAATTAGAAGGGTAAAGCAGGGGAAATGATCAAAATATTCAATTCACAAACAAGTAGCAATGACTGACATCCTTCTCCTTTGAGGAGCTTCTCCTCTGCATACAATTAAACGCCTGCATAGTTAATTCAAAAGGCTCCACCCTCACATCTAAAATACCTCACAGAATTACTTTACCTACAGAAATCAGTTGGTCTAATCTCTGTCAGAAAAAGTGGGCATGGTTACTCCTTGTTTGCCTTTGTGAATCGTGTAATTACTGAATGTTAGACCAGGTCTAAAAACAGGTCTAAAACCTGACACCAAATTATCAGTAGACTAAAAACCATCTGTAGACTAGTCTAAACTGCTTAGTGAATTGTGGCCATGTGTTTCATGAGTGGGATGAGCGGAGTGGTAACAGTGTCATTGATTAATATGGATTACTCTGAGGGTGGTTTTACACTTTACTATACAAACATCAATCCCCCCCCACACACACACACACACACTTAGTGACGTACTCCCTGCTGGACAGGAAGTACGTCACTGGGATTCCTGTCAGTCGGCACATGCGAACCGATTCCTGCTTCGTCATTTACATTACCTGTGTCGCCCATAGACTTGAATTACAGCATGCACCGTGCTTCAAGTAAGGTGCATGCGATAAAGTGTTGCAGCCCTTGAATCAGATTGTCAGCGTCCGATGCACCGCCTTGCACCACATTAAGCAGTTGATTCACTATAACAAATAGTGTGCCTTATCAGAGTTAACACGCCTTGTCAGGGTTAACACACCTTATCACAGTTAACACATGTTATCAGAGTTGGCACACCTTATCAGAGTAGCATAGCGAGCACTACTAACTTATTCCTGCTAATTAGCAATGACGAGAGCTCCACTTGTCCTGCCCTGAGCCCTTTTGAGTCCAATCACTTTAAAGAACATTATCCCCGCACTTTGATTGGCCCATAGGCTGCCTGTCAAGTTTCCTTCAAGTGACAGGCAGCCTATTTGGCCAATCAAAGTGCATGGATAATGTCCTTTAAAGTGATTGGACCCACAGGGGCTCAGGGCAGGACGAGTGGGGCTCTTGTCATTGACAATTAGCAGGTATAAGTTTGTAGCACTCGCTATGCTACTCTGATTAGGTGTGTTAACTATGATAAGGCATGTTAACTCTGATAAGGCAAGCTGTTTGTTATAGTGAATCAACCCCTAAGTGTGCAAGGCTCCATTGACTTGCTTTTGTGGACCATTGCGGTAAAACAGGATAAAGCAATACAGGTTTCCAGTGCAAGTGTAACAAGGGCTTGAAGAAATTTTGTCTTCAGATGAATGGATAAAGCCCAGATATTCCTGCAATGCTTGAATAGAATATGTCTTATAGGTATCCTCATTGTTCTATAAAGAGTTCAATTTCAGAGGGGCCACAATAGAATCCTCTTGTCAAGGGATAGGAAGGTAAACAATATTTCCAGTTTTCGTCATAACGGGATGACATAAATGCCACCAATCAATTTTACAATATTTAGCGTAAAAATTAAACAAAGTAAATGGTAACTATCAATATGGTGGAGCTGGGGGATTTCATCTGCAGTTGCCCAGCCTCCTGGAGCTAGCAGTAATGTAATGTAGATTTGCATACTGTTTTTTTCTAAATTCTCAAACTGACTGCAAGATACCATATCAAATGACTTTGCCAAGTCCAAAAATAGTATGTCTGCAGACACCTTTATGTCTAAATATACTTTAACACTTTTATAAAAAGGAAGTAAGTTTATACAACAACATCTGTCTGCCATAAACCTTCACTGGCTATTGCTTATGATGCTATTTTCTAATTTATTTCTATATGTGCTCCTTTAGCATTCTGTCAAATGTGTTTCAAAAAATGTAAGTGAAAGTAAGGTACATAGGTTATTTAACTGCTGCCTGAGTACCATTTTAAATGTAGTACAGATAATACTGAGATTTACAACACACCCTGTGAATGATACATATAGATAAAACACAAAGATAAACAAATTGTAACAAACATTGGAGAGGCAGCCGCGGTGAACAGCGCTACCACCGCAGCTGCCTCCAGCTCACTGTCTAGCAATGTATACGTGCCTCAGGCATCTAGCATGCCGAGGACGGGGCTGTCAGTTGCACATAGGGTTGCTTTGTCGCGTGCGCGCGCTCAGACAGGACCTTTATGCAGGGATGAGGCGCGTCAGCTGACCAGCCGGTCGGCTGACGTCAGAGGAGCATTGGCTGACGTCAGAGGAGCATTGGCTGGTAGGAGGGGGCGTGCCAGAAGGGTCTCCTCTGCTTCATAAGCCTAGATGAATCACTCGCAACTTGTCTGCTGTTGCGAATACTTCGTGTTAGCACTCAGACCCTTAGATAGTTCCGGTGTGCTTTGATCCGGGAGGAAACCGGGGATTTCACACAAGATAGGAATTGTTTGCTAGCCTTAAATATTATACTACTGTGTTATTATTTGTGCATGACTCTGGCTCGTTCTGACTACTTTTCTGCTCAGTGATTCTGTACCTCTACCCATCTGATCTTGCTGCCGACTCTGCCTGTTTATACCTTTCAGTCTCTGCCTTCCGATTTTGTACTGCATCTGTCTGTCTGTTGCCAAACCCAATCTGTCTGACCACTCTACTCTCACCAGAGGGCCCTTGACTCTGGTGAGGGGCGCTGTACTGTTAGTACCCACCAGCTAAACCTATCAGTACTACTGTTGCACCAATCACATTGCTATTTGTTGTCACCACAGCTTCTGATATACCAGCATTATAGGTGATTCTGCAGTTCACCATATAATCAGGTATACATCTGCATTATAGGTGATACTGCAGATCACCTTATAATCAGAATTCTGTTATTTGCTGACACAAATCGTTACAGAACAGCAGACCAAAATGTCTATGGACACAGTGTGTTACCAGGTTGAGGTCTTGACCACAGCGGTGAATAATTTAACCGTATTGGTCAATACTCAACAGACTCAGATCACCCAGCTGTCTGCAGTGGTCTGCACCCTCCAGACTGCAACGGTACCAGTGCAGTCCCCTCCAGTTATGGAGCCTAGAATGCCTATGCCGGGAAAATGTTCAGGGCACACATCTGATTTTCAGAATTTCAGAAACCGTTGTGTAACGATTGGTGTCAGCACGCAGAGAGAAGCTGACTATTGGTGATCTGCAGTATCACCAAGAACGCAGATATACACCCGATTATTGATGATCTGCAGTATCACCGATAATCAGATATATTACTAACCTCTGGACACCTATGGTATGTGAGTATTTGGTGTAACAGTAATACTTTAAGAGAGAACCGCCAGAGGAACTGGAGGTATGAAGAAGTATGGATTTCACCTCACACTGTGGGTAAATCCCTAGGCTAAAGACTCCCTAGGAGAGAGGCCTAGGCTTGGTTGCAGGAAGCCCTGCTGCTAATATAAACAGGCTTGCCCTAACTAGGTGTGAGGGCCTATTCTCTATGCCCTGGAATCGGGTTAAGGTATAACATAGAACTGACACAGTATCCTAGTCTTGGGTGTGAGGTCCGTAGTCACAACACCCTGGAACTGGTCTAAAGCATAACATAGAACTGACACAGTGTCCCTAGTCTGGTGTGAGGTCCATAGTCTCGACACCCTGGAACTAGTCTGAAGTATAACACAAATGATAATACAGTTCCCTAGTCTTGGGCGTGAGGTCCTTGGTCTCTACGCCCTGGAACTAGTCTGGAGCATAACACAAATGATAGTACAGTTCCCTAGTCTTGGGCGTGAGGTCCTTGGTCTCTACACCCTGGAACTAGTCTATAACATAACATAACATTGACATGCGAGAGTATTCTAGCTCAGTGTGAATTCCCAGGTCCGTCCTGGTTCTAACACACTGTGGGATCTGTCTATGGTCTGAATGCTTCCACAGAAGTGTTTGCAATGGCAGACAACCAGCAACTGGCAAGCAAGCTGTATAAATAGCTGCTGGAGTCTGCCGCCCCGCCCAAGCCACTCAGCCAATCATGAGTCCAGCAGGAATCAGCTGATCCTCCTGATCAGTTGACACTTCCCCTGCTGGCATAAAGGTCCTGAAATCTGGGCCGCGCGCGCGTAGTTCTCCATCTGCCCATGTGAACTAACAGAACCAGCCACACCACCCGCACGCCGCCGCGTACAAACCGCCGCGTTGGACGCGGAAACAGCCGCCCTGCTGTCAGTACCCGTGGCGGCTTTTCCGCGTTCTCTCGTGGAGCCAGGCGCACGTCTCTGCATGCCAGCCGCTGTGCTGGAAGCGGATTCAGCCGTCCTGCCGTTAGTACACGCGGCGGCTTTTCCGCGTTTTCTCACACGTTGCCTTTCTTACTTTGAGATGAGACCTGTTTCATCAGGGACTGAGAGTCAGAGGGTAACCTTCATTAAAACACTTTTATCAGGGGATTCACAGGCATTAACTTCAGTGCAGAATTTTTTCAAATCAATGGCTATTATATACGATGATCCAGATATCGCAGTCACTGCTGAGAGGAAACGTAAAAACACAGCTGAGGCCTATGCTGCAGAGTTTAGACGGTGGGCAGTATCGGCTAGGTGGGGACAGTTTGCCTTATTAGACTGTTTCTTATCTGGGTTATCCGACCCTGTTGTAGATGTAATGCTAAGTCATTCTGAACCCAAGACTGTTGATGATGCGATCTCACTTGCATTAAGAATAGATCGCCGTATTTGCTATCAAAAGCAAGCTTGTGGTAGACACTCTGTGAGGTCTGTTCCCGTCACCTCTCCTACCCCTTCTCTTCCTCAGGATGAACCAATGCAGATCGGACATTCTAAATTGTCAGAGGTCGAGAAAAATTGGAGACGGTCGGAGGGGCTCTGTCTATATTGCGCAGAAAAGGGCCATATAGTACAGAACTGTCCTAAAAAGGCGAAAAACTCTGCCGCCTAGGAGTAGCTAGAGGTACTACCCTAGGCGAGCCAGTGTTACCTCTACTTGATAATCGGTTACTACTCCCTTGTTCTATTTCCTGGGAAGATCAAGTCCAGTCTACCCAGGCATTTATAGACTCGGGTTCAGCTGCCAATTTAATAGATTATGATTTTGTTAAGAAATTGGGGATTCCCCTGCTCCCCTTAGACAGACAGATTGTCCTCACTGCAGTGGATGACTCTCCATTTCAAGGGAGTCATCCCCTGCCTCAGACTCAGAGTTTGTTATGTCATGTGAGGGTATTGCATAGAGAACAAATACAATTTTTTGTGCTTAAAATGGACACCTCTACTGTGATCCTTGGGATGCCGTGACTGCAAAAGCATTCTCCTCAGATAGATTGGAGATCCGTCCAGTTGCTTAGCTGGTCCTCCTTTTGCCATCATCACTGTATGGAGAAAGTTGGTGTTTGCACCACCAGGATTCAAGTAGAAGGGTTACCTGCACAATATGCAGAATTTCCTGATGTTTTTTGTCCTAAGTCGGCGGACAAACTTCCTCCACACAGAAGTTTTGACCGCCCCATTGAGTTAAGGCCTGGTTGTATGCCCCCTAGAGGTCATTTGTATAACATGTCCACTCCTGAAAAACTCGCTATGCAAGACTACATTAAAGAAAACCTTGCCAAAGGTTTTATCCATCCTTCTAAGTCTCCGGCCGGAGCAGGGTTCTTTTTTGTTCAAAAAAAGGATGGTGGGCTTCGCCTCTGCATAGACTATTGACAACTGAATAAAGTTACCATAAAGAATCGTTACCCACTCCCGCTAATTGACGACTTGTTCTCCCAGGTTACTGATGCATGTGTCTTTTCTAAACTCGATCTGAGAGGGGCATACAACCTGGTACGCATAAGGGAGGGTGACGAATGGAAGACGGCATTTAACACACCTGACGGGCACTACGAGTACCTTGTTATGCCCTTCGGATTGTGTAATGCTCCTGCCGTCTTCCAGGAGTTGGTCAATGAGATTTTCAGAGAGGTCCTGGGACGATTCGTCCTGGTATATCTGGACGACATACTGATTTTCTCACCCAGTCTAGCTAAACACAGGGAGCATGTGAGGTTTGTCCTGGAGAAACTGAGACAGAATTCTTTATATGCAAAAATTGAGAAATGTCTTTTTGAGGTATCGGAGGTTCCTTTCTTGGGGTATATCATTTCAACCTCAGGACTCTCCATGGACCCCAAAAAAGTAGCTGCTTTTTTGGAGTGGCCACAGCCCATGGGGCTGAAGACACTCCAAAGATTTCTTGGCTTTGCCAATTATTACAGAAAATTTATAAAGGGATTTTCTTCTGTAGTGTCACCTCTCACCAACCTCACCAAAGAAGGAGCTGACACTTATAATTGGTCACCCGAAGCACATTCTGCTTTTTCATCTCTGAAGAACGTGTTTTGCTCCGCCCCTATATTGCGACATGTCAATGTCACTTGTCCCTTTATAGTTGAGGTGGATGCATTAGAAATTGGGGTCGGGGCTGTACTGTCTCAACACTTGGGTTTCCAGGGCAGATTGCATCCTCGTGCTTTCTTCTCACGTAAATTCTCCCCCGCGGAGAGAAATTACGATATCAGTAACCGAGAGCTGTTAGCCATTAAACTCACGTTTAAGGAATGGCGTCATTGGCTCGAGGGGGCAGAACATATGATTACAGTCTATACTGACCACAAAAACTTGGAATATATTGAAGGGGCCAAGAGGCTTAGTCCCCGACAGGCTCACTGGTCATTATTCTTTTCGAGATTCAGATTTATCATTACGTATAAGCCAGGGAGTAAAAATGTCAAGGCAGATGCTCTGTCTAGATGTTTTGAGCCCGAGACAGTACAGCCACCAACTCCCGAGAACATACTGCCCGAAAAGGTTGTCGTGGCAGCCACTGAGACCTGGGAGGATTGGTCACTTACTTTGGGGCCCTATCAACAGGATGTTCCCGAGGGGAAACCTGACGGAGTTCTATTTGTGCCACTTCATTTGCGGCTGCAAATTTTACAATTGTTTCATGCACATAAAAATGCAGGGCATCCAGGGGTGGCTAGAATGCAGGATTTACTGTCTAGGTGTGTGTGGTGGGCCCATCACTGGTCTTAGATTGTAGGGAGTTTGTCAAAAACTGTACAGTTTGTGCCAGGAATAAGCCATCCAGACAAGCCCCTGTGGGCACCCTTCAGCCTTTGCCAGTACCTGAGGAACCATGGACCCATTTGTCCATGGACTTTGTGAGCGAACTTCCCAGGTCTGAGGGAAAGACAGTCATATGGGTGGTAGTCGACAGGTTTAGCAAAATGACTCACTTTATTCCGCTGGACGGACTCCCCTCTTCCCAGGAATTGGCGGATCTCTTCATTCAACATATTTTCCGCTTACATGGCATACCAGAAAATGTGGTGTCAGATAGGCGAGTCCAGTTTGTGTCCAAATTCTGGAGAGCCTTTTGTCATCATCTTGGAATGAACCTGTCATTTTCCTCCGACTACCACCCACAGACCAATGGGCAAACTGAGAGGGTTAATCAGTCTTTAGAGCAGTTCCTTAGATGCTATGTGGCTGATGCGCAGTTAGAATGGGCAAAGTTTTTGCCATTCGCAGAATTTGCGCATAACAACCTGAAAAGTTCCTCTTCAGGCTTTTCTCCCTTTCAGGTGGTGACGGGGAGATCTCCCAAGTTCTCTCCATTGCCAGTGGTGTCTTCTCCTTTCCCTGCTCTGGAAGAGTGGCAGGGATCTTTTAAAGGATACCACAACTGACATGTGGCATAATGAGATAGACATGGGTATGTACAGTGCCTAGCACACAAATAACTATGCTGTGTTCCTTTTTTTCTTTCTCTGCCTGAAAGAGGTAAATATCAGGTATGTAAGTGGCTGACTCAGTCCTGACTCAGACAGGAAGTGACTACAGTGTGACCTTCACTGATAAGAAATTCCAACTATAAAACACTTTCCTAGAAGAAAATGGCTTCTGAGAGCAAGAAAGAGATAAAAATGGGGGAAATTCTTATCAGTGAGGGTCACACTGTAGTCACTTCCTGTCTGAGTCAGGACCGAGTCAGCCACTTACAAACCTGATATTTACCTCTTTCAGGCAGAGAAAGAAAAAAAGGAACACAGCATAGTTATTTGTGTGCTAGGCACTGTACATACCCATGTCTATCTCATTATGCAACATGTCAGTTGTGGTATCCTTTAAGGAAATTCGGACCATGGTCAAAAGGAACTTGGAAAAGGCCTTCCAGATCCAGAAAAACAGGCTGATAGAAAACAATCTGTAGAGTGGGACTTTGTGCCCGGAGACATGGTGTGAGTTTCTACCCGACATCTGGCACTAAAACAGCCATCAGCAAAATTGGGTCCCAGATTTATAGGCCCATACCCTGTGTCCAAAAAGATTAATAATGTCACTCATGTCCTTTCTCTACCACCCAGTAGGAGAGGTGTTAAGTCATTCCATGTGTCTTTGTTGAAGCCGGCTGTGCATGTGGATTCCTCCCCCCCCCCCCCCCCCCGAGATGATTGATGGGGAACCTGAGTATGAGATTGAGCGGATTTTGGATTCCAGGTCATCGCATGCACGCTGAGGAACTTAGGAAAAAGTTTAATGAGTTGCATCCTGAGAAGCCATGCAGGACGTGTCCGGAGTCCACACCTCGGGGGGGGGGGGGGGGGGTTCTGTAACAAACGTTGGAGAGGCAGCCGCGGTGAACAGCGCTACCACCGCAGCTGCCTCCAGCTCCCTGTCTAGCAATGTATCCGTGCCTCAGGCGTCTAGCACGCCGAGAACGGGGCTGTCAGTTGCACATAGGGTTGCTTTGTTGTGCGCACAGGCAGGACCTTTATGCAGGCGGAGGCGCGTCAGCTGACCGGCCGGTCGGCTGACGTCGGAGGAGACGCTCGCCGGTCCTCATTGGCTTATAGGGGGGGGAGTGCCAGAAGGGTCTCCTCTGCTTCATAAGCCTAGCTGAATCACTCGCAACTTGTCTGCTGTTGCGAATACTTTGTGTTAGCGCTCAGACCCTTAAATAGTTCCGGTGTGCTTTGATCCAGGAGGAAACCGGGGATTTCACACAAGATAGGAATTGTTTGATAGCCTTAAATATTATACTACTGTGTTATTATTTGTGCATGACTCTGGCTCGTTCTGACTACTCTTCTGCTCAGTGATTCTGTACCACTGCCCATCTGATCTTGCTGTCGACTCTGCCTGTTTATACCTTTCAGTCTCTGCCTTCCGATTTTGTACTGCATCTGTCTGTCTGTTGCCAAACCCGATCTGTCTGATCACTCTACTCTCACCAGAGGGCCCTTGACTCTGGTGAGGGGCGCTGTACTGTTAGTACCCACCAGCTCCTCTGGTGAGGTATTGCTAAACCTATCAGTACTACTGTTGCACCAATCACATTGCTATTTGTTGTCACCACAGCTTCTGATATACTAGCATTATAGGTGATTCTGCAGATCACCATATAATCAGGTATACATCTGCATTATAGGTGATACTGCAGATCACCTTATAATCAGAATTCTGTTATTTGCTGACACAAATTGTTACACAGATCACTTAAAGTGGATCCGAGATGAAAAACTAACTGTAACAAGTAACTTGTCTATATATCTTATCTAAAGTTTAGATAGTTTACACAGCAAATCTAGCTGCAAACAGCTTCAATAGAATATGATTATTTCTTCCTGTGATACAATGACAGCAGCCATGTTGTTTATAAACATTACACACAGGCAAGCTTATCTGCATCGTCAGCACTCATCCTGTGAAAAAAATCTAATCCCCCCTCCTCCTCCTTCCTTCCCTCTGCCTCTGAAATCTCTGGCTAGTAATACCTCCCCCTCCTCCTGCCCAGACTGAACTCCCACGAGCTCTTGCTACTGTCTGAAAATGCCAAGGCTCTCTGAAAAGCTGTGGGCCAGGCTTGTTTAGTTTATAGGGAATTTGAGTATTAAAACAAAAACAGAAAAGTATTTGGCTTGAGGAATGCCCTATAAACAATAGGAAAGGAACACAATTATGCAATGTGTAAAAGTTCATCTCGGATCCACTTTAAGGAGGCCATAAACAGGGCTGGATCTAGACTTTTTGCTGCCTGAGGCAAACTTGTGAGGATGTGCCCCTTCCTCAGTCAGGACAACAGTGCCACCTCCTCCCAGTGCCACCTCCTTTCAAATGAAACACTGCTGCTCTCCTGCCTCCCCCTCCTCACTCACTATCAGACTCCACACACAACACAATAAAATAGAAAAAACCGAGAGCCCAATATGGTGTAGTATGTTAAAGACAATTGGTAAGTGGTTTAGCGAGATAGTTTATACTCACAAACATGGGTTACCATTCAGGCACCCCCTCAATAGGCAGGTGAGGAGATTAGACCTGTCCTCACTCAGGATTAAGAAGTCGGTCTCTGTAGTAAAGAAACAAGAAAGGGGGTAGCACTCCCCTCCACCAGGAGTGGACACAGAGTATTTGTATGTAGAACAGAGGCACCAGCAGGATAAAAGTCAATAACATTTTTAAGAATTGCTGGGAGGAAGTGGTAGGCTTGCCTCCCAAAAGCAGACATGAGATCCTGTCTTCATATAAATCAATACATTTATTATACGGTACCCCAAAACAGTGCAACACATTTCGCAGGCCCAGCCCGCTTCATCATGCAATAAACGTGGGGACAAAACAGAATTTCAGCAATAGCAGGTGTAGCGCCCCTGAGGCCATTAATTTGGGTGCTACCATATGCACCTATGATAATAGCTGAGATTAGCCATGATATCATAGGCGCCCATTTTATCCATTTTAGGTTTAGGCATTGTTGGGAGGACTTAGGTTTAGGTATTGGCGGTGGGTGGGGGGAGGGACCTAAGGTTAGGTATCAGAGGTTGAGTTGTTAGGTTTAGGCATCGGAGGTGGGTGGTTAGGCATTGGAGGGGAACTTTTTAGGTTTAGACATCAGATGGGGGTGGTGGTTAGTTTTAGGCATCGGGAGGGCTCTGTGTGAGAATAAGGGTAGGTTATATATAGTCAAATATCCGTAAAATTACCAATATTTTACTATTGGAATAACCCACTGCTCTCTAGTAGAATATCAGAATATCAGCAATTTACTGATAGTCTAATTGCAGTTATCCCCAACATTCCATGGGCACCAATTCTCACGGTGCCCATTTTAAATGTATACAGTAAATGTAGTCCTTTGCTATATAGTGGAGGGCATTTATTGGGAAACCTTACCACAGGTAACAAAAATCAACATAAGCTCCAAAAAGTGATATCTGTTTCACCTTTAATTATTCTTTTAATTTTTATTGGATGATTCATTATCAGAATTAATGATATTCTTAAACATGATGCTGGGGAAAACTGCATATTTCCACAATGCAAAACAAATATAGCAAATGGGCTGATTTGGCATATTTTCCAGATTCACTTAAATCTGATTGCTCTCAAATGTTCTAATGGAAAGATTGGATCAGCTTGTTCATGACAACCTGGGATTCAGCAGCCGATCTTTCTGATGCACACATATGAAGTGAGGCACGCAGATTTACATTTTTCTTTCCATCTTCAATTATGTTAGCATTGGGTACATATAGGTTCTACCACTGCATATGGATAGAGTGCATCATTAAAATGCAAATATAATATGGTGAGTAAATATAAATGAAGTTCCCATAAATGTGTTTTTGAAAGTCTTGATACATTTTCTCCATTTTTGTCTGTTTCTAATTTAATGCATTACTTCCTCCTACATATATTCCACATTCGCCTGTGCATTTCTGAGCTGCCACTTCGTTGCACAGAAATTCTAGTTTAATGGTCCCCTTGACTAGCTGTCACAAGACTGCACACTGTTTCTAATGTGATGTCATTTCTCATATGTATCTATACGTTTAATTCCATGTAGAGCCATGTGTTGTTGGAATGACTTATTAAAAACATAACTAAGTTTAAGGAAATGATCCTTGGAGACAAGAATTTTCCTGGGCATCAATTATTTATACAGTTGCTGCTGCTGAATACATAATCTGTGAGCATCTTGAAAGCTTATGGAGCAGTGCAACGCACTGCATTTCCATCATGCTTTACATCCCAGGGTGAAGGCTATCTGCTTAAACAGCATAGATCGCTTCCAAAATCTTGCTGGTAATTGCACATGAAAGCAACTCTCATTTTTGCAGTATCCCTAGTTGCTGCAGAGAGTGTTAATTTCATATTTATGTACAGTTAGTTAACCAAATCCTTCCACTTGCAAATGCACTGAGCAGTTCAATTTCCTAATAGGATTTCTTGAGAATCAGAAAACAGCCCCAATAAATGACCGCAAACATTTATAGATCTCTGCCATTAGCTGATCTGTCTATTTGTGGTAGTTAAATCATCGGTCTATTTTTGGTAGTTTAATCATTGCTTGCCAAAAAGTACATCATTTAGGGGCTAAAATACACCAGTCAGTCACAACATTAAAACCATTGAAAGGCAAAAGGCATAACATTGATTATCTCATTACAATGACTCCTGGTAAGGGGTGGTATACTGCAAGTGAACAATTCTAAGAAGCAGGTAATAGGGTAAAGCATAAAGATCTGAGTGACTTTGACAAAGGCCAAATAGTGATGATTAGACAACTGGACCAGATTATTTCCAAATGCCAGGTGTTGAGGGGTGTTCTTGGTAGGCATTGGTTATTTATCCACCTGAAGGGCTTTTGTAGTTTATATAGCTGAAGTACTTGCTGCGGCAAAGTAGGTGATTTGGACATCATGCACATTGGCTACAAGAACTCCCACAGACTGCAATGCAAGTTAGTGGTTTTGTGAACCCGCATTTAGGTAATGGCTCCAGAGTTTCGCTGTTAGTTGAGCTCCAGATATCGTGTTTGGCAATTGGGAAATTGCTCCGGAGTTTAGCTATTGTTAGCCAATCTCCAGATATCTAATTTGTTTGGATACTGGCAATCCACAAATAGAAAAGCTGGATGTTTCAAATATAGATACGTTAAAAAAATCTTTAAAAACCCCAATAAAAATGTATTGAAACTAAAATATAGATACATATAGACTGAAAAGCAGTCAAAACTTGATTCACAAATTAAATGATATATTATACTGGATGGTTAAAGTATGGATGCAATGAAAGTGTGATGGGAAACGGCCATATAATATACAAAATACAAGTCAAGCATCACACAAATCAGCAATATTTGGCACTTTGCTAACTACTCTATCAGATAATGTTTAGATTTTTTTTCCTTGAGATGGACCTTAAAACATGAAAAACATATATACTGTATATACAGTATACAGTACAATCCTTATTTTCAGATTAAGTCACTTTTGCTATAGTAATACTAACTGATTACATCCATTTTGCACTAGCCAACTACAAACTTTGGTGCATTCTTGTGAAAATGTCATGGCCCACCCCTCCCTAGGTTGCAGTACCAATATTTTTACCAGCAGCACCACCTGACGCCCAACTCATGCAGCGGCACTGCAATACATACTCAAGGAGGGTTTTCCAGGGGGAGACACTTATAATACAATATAATACAATACAATACCATTTGCAAAGCTCTTTTCTCCCATAGGACTCAAAGTGCATAAATATGTCTCAGATCAATACGGGGGTTGCAGGCTAGACTGTGTTACAGAAGAAATAGTCAGGTGTGCATAAATGACAGAATAAGCAGGTGGCTTTTTCAGCTTGGACTTAAACGCTTCCAGGGATGGAGATGTCCTGATTGGGTGTGGCAGGGAGTTCCAAAGTATTGGGGCAGCATGACAGAAGGTTTTGAGGTGGACTCTGGGGGTAACAAAGTTATTAGATCCTTTTGATCTAAGATTGTGTGTGTGTGTGTGTGTGTGTGGGGGGGGGTGATGCAGTTCCAACAAGCGCTTCAGGTATACAGGGCACAGATTGTGCAAGGATTTGAATGTCAACAAGCCAATCTTAAAGTGGTCTAACACCCAGCATTTCAACTTTGCTTTAAAAGATTGCTTACAGCTTAGAAACGATTATGCCAGATTTTTTTTTTAGCAGAAATTCACTGAATGGATTAAACATGACATTTTAGTGCTGCATTTAGCTAGAAATCCTCCTCCGTGCTTAGATTTAGTTACAAATGTATCTATTTACAAAGTAATAAACAAACACTGCTCTGAGAGAACAAAGAGGGCTTCCCCGGCAGGCTTTTCAGAGGTCTAATTGCATTCCAACCAAAGATACATTTGTAACTAAAGATAAGAACGGATGCGGATTCCTAGTTAAATCCAACACTAAAATGTCATGTTTAACCCATTCAGTGAATTTCTGCATAAAAAAAAATCTGGCATAATAATTTCTAAGCTGTAAGCAATCTTTTAAAGCAAAGTTGTAATGCTGGGTGTTAAACCGCTTTAACCACAATTCACCATTTAATTGGTAGCCAGTAAAGTGAGTGAAGGGTTGGTGTTATGTGGCAATTGTGGAGTTAACAGCCTTGCAGTGGCATTCTGTACTAATTGCAGGCAGTGCAGGCCTTTGTTTAAAAGGCCTGTATAGAGAACATTGCAGTAGACCAGCCGTGATGTAATGAAGGCATGAACTAGGGTTGGAAGATCTGCAGGAGGTATGAGGTGTTTAATGTTTGCAATGTTCCTTAGGTGAAAGAAGTAATGTTTCACAACAACGGAGATTTGATTCCTGAAGCTTAAAGGGACACTACAGTAAAAACTGTAAAATGTAAAACGTGCAAACATATACAAATAAGAAGTACATTTTTTCAGAGTAAAATGAGACATAAATTACTTTTCTTCTATAATGCTGTCACTTACAGTAGGCAGTAGAAATCTGACCGAAGTGACAGGTTTTGGACTAGTCCATCTCTTCATAGGGGATTCTCAGCAAGGCTTTTATCCTTTATAAAGATATTCCCTAAAAAGGATTTAAACAATGATGCTGGCCAGCTTCCCTGCTTGCTACACAGTTTTTTGGCAGTTGGACAGAGCAACTGCCATTCACTAAGTGCTTTTAAAATAAATATATCCCTGAAAATCCCCTATAAAGAGACGGACCAGTCCAAAACCTGTCGGTTCTGTCAGATTTCTACTGCCTACTGTAAGTGACAGCAACATAGGAAAAAAGTAATTTATGGCTTATTTTATTTTGAAAAAAATGTACTTCTTATTTGTATATGTTTGCACATATTTTAAATTTTACAGCTTTTCGCTGTAGTGCCCCTTTAATTCTCCAGCAATCAGTACACCCAGGCTCCACACAAAGTCTGAATTGTTCAGGTTTGAGCTCCCTATCCTTGATGGTGCTGGCCAAGACTTGAGCTGCTTTGCTGACGAGCGCTGCCTTTCGATAACAAGAACCTCAGCTTTGTCAGCATTTAGTTGTAGCCAGTTATCAGGCCTGGGTTTACCTCACAGGAGCCTATAGGCACAGATGTCCGGCACCTTAGACTTCTCCCTCCATGAACCTTAAACCCCCGCCGAACTGCACTGCGAGTGTGCTGGCTGTCCCAGCTGTCACTTCTCTCTTACTTCCCTTGCACATCATAGGTAGCTACAGGAACCCCCTGTATTAGATGACCAAAAGAACCTCAGTATTAAGTAGCTAGTGGCCCCCACTGAGTGAAGGGAGATCTCGTCAGTGGAATGCCGAGACCAGGGTGAGTAACCTCTCATTTATACTCGCATCAGGACTCTGCATAGGGGGGGAGGGAGAGAGGTGCTTGGGGAGGTGAGTGAGCCACCCTTCCATCATCATGCACCTGTAGGCACGTGCCTACAGTGCCTTATGGTAAATCCGGCCCTGCCAGTTATCATTCATCCACTCCTGAAGCTCAGCTGAGCACACGTTTATTTGTGGGTAGGGGCTGTGATTCCAGGTTTGAATGATAAATATAGCTCATGTAGCAGAGACCTGGTTAGCTCAGTGATATTCACATACCCCCTAGAGCCCCCTCCTGGATCTTTTTTTTCTTGTAAAGATAAGAATGCTCAGGTCACACAGTGTCGGGCTGGCATTGAGAGCCACCTTGTTCATAGCGCAGCTCCTGATCTAGCCCTGCTGTATATGAGCTGCTTATAGGAAACTCGCTGTTCACAGCTCACATGTTACAAGGGTGAAGGTGGCAACACACACTCACACAGCCTGTCCTACTTAACTCACACTGCTCCACACTGTTCCCACACTGCCCACTAAGGAAGGAGATGCTGAAGGAAGGAGCTGGATGGTAATTGACACATGCCAACCAGCATATGGAGGTACATTCCATCAGACATCTAAAAAGTAGAATAAAGCATTTATTCCTTTATTTTCATTAGAGGAGTAATATGTAATACATGTTTTATGTAATTGGTATAACATTTTTGATTCAGGTCCACTTTAATTAGCAGAGTAGAACAGTGAAGCTTAACATGCTCTAGTGTTTGGGTTGGTCCATTCTGCTGTTCACCACAGCCACTCTGTACAGCAATGGTCCTCAAACTAAGGTCCACGGGCCGAATGTGGCCCCCTGAGGCTTTATACCGGCCCCCACATACAAAATGTATAACTTATAGATGCGGTCAGCTACATCTTTAAATATTGGTGGCCCACATATAGAATAGCAGCACTGGAGCCACCCATCCATATGGAAGCCAAAAAGCAGTAATTCGCTGGTTTCCAAATAAATTCCACATCAGGTGACACAGCTGTCCAATTGGACTGCAGGTTGTCACCTGGGTCCTGCTGTACAGCATAGCCCTGCACTGTCTAGCTCCCAATTTGTGTCCTGCGACATTTGTCTGGAGCCATATGGAGCAGACGTGAGCTATACGGGTGTGAATAGCAGAGTAGACTGACCTGGTACAGGAGCAGGTAAAACTTTTCTGTGCTACTTGGCCGATTAAGGGGAGGATGCATAGTAGAGAAGGGGAGAAGAGCAGGCTATGAGGTTGTGGGCAGGATGTATGGGAGAGAAGTGGAGAGGTAAAGTCTATGAGGTTGTGGAAGCCATTTTTACAATGCTGGTTCCTGTTAAGTTACTGGCAACAGGAAAATTAATTATCCTTTCAGAATCAGAAACAACTTTATTCGCCAAGTGCACCATATGATGTCCATGGCAATGGTAGTAGTACAAAGACAGTGCATATGACAGACTGAGACGTGTGCATGATACAGTCCTCAAAACCAAGCATTCAGAGCAGACAAACAGAACTACTAACAGTGAGGTAGTGGGGCAAAGTTGTCAGGTGAAGTGATGCTTCGCAAAGAACTAGAGTACTTCATCTTGGCGGAGGGGCTAGAGTTCAGTAGGATGACAGCCTGGGGAAGAACATGCTCCTGTGCCTGGTGGTCCTAGAGAGGATGGCTCTGAAATATCATCCCAATGGGAGGACTGGATGGGAGAGGTCAAGCAAAATCTTGGTGGTCCCGACCTCATTCTGGCAGTGTAGAAGAGATCTAAAGGTGGAAAGGGGCAACCCTTTCAAATATAGACAGCTTGATACACAAATTACAAAGTTTCTAATCATTCTATGTCTATCTAAAACAATTAAAAATATTATTGCTGGAGTATGACTTTAATTGGTTGTCTCAGAAGATTTTAAAGCATGCTTATTGCTCTGTGTGAGAGCATGGGCGGCGGCAACAACTGCAAACCTGATGAAGTGTCACCATGAAAAGAAACAAGCATGTGAATGAAACTGAGAAAGTCGTGACATTTATTTACATTTCACAATAACTCAGAATGGTCCCTTAATTTGCTTTTGAACATATTATGTTTTTTAGAAAATCTAATAATCTTATATCAATGTAGTTTAGCCTCATTTATTTAGGGGACTGTAATCTCATTTACTAACCATGACAACGGAAACACATTTGTCAGCATAATGTATACATTTTCACTGTTCCACGAGTTCAGCTGCATTCATAATCAGGGGAAAGATGAAATTGTCATCTTAAATTCTGTGATAATGAAATCTTCAGATTTCCCTGTGGTAGATGCGTTTCCTCACAGCTCCTGATGCTATATAATTTATGTGAATATAATGTTCATATCTTAATCATAAGGTTGGAATGACTTAAAGACCACAGTGAGCCTCGCTCATGGAAGAAACTAACTTGAGGCCTTCAGCTTGTTGTGTAAATATTCAAAAGAAACCTTAATTAAAATACTCACCCTTTGCATTTACTCCTGCAGATAAAATGAGTGATTTCCTGTCTCAGCTGAAAACACCGGCTGCATTACTAGCTGCTCAAGGAAAACCAGGCCTTCCTGGGAAGGATGGACTGCCAGGGACACCTGGTGATCCTGGGCCACCTGGACCTCAAGGTAAGGCAAAAATATATTTTTACAATTTTATGAACACAAATTCATTTTGGTTACATATATTTAGCACCAACAACATTTGTAAAGAGCTTTTCTCCCATAGGACTCAAAAATGAATAGCTATGTCTCAAATCAGTACTTAGTTGCTGTAGATATGCTACAAAGGAAAATGCTATGGTTACATAAATGCCAAAAAATACAGCTTTTTTATTTGGATTTAAAATGACTTCAGGTTTGGATCTGTCTTTGAGTGTGGTATGGAGTTCCAAAGAGTAGGGACAGCATGACTGAAGGCTTGGGCACCAAGGCGTTTAGATAAACGTTAGGGGTGTCCAAGATATTATTATTAATATTTTAGTTGTATAATGCCAGCATCTTCTGTAGTGCTGTACATGGTACAAAACAAACTATAGCGGGGAGCATAAATACATGAGCAGTTCAACACACTGTACACAGCGCTGCGTAATATGTTGGCGCTTTATAAATACAATAAATAAATAAATAATAAATAAATCAGGACATACAGTGACACAAGTACAAATACATATAACTGATGTGTAGTTTGAAAACATCATCAATACTGGTACATGTTCATTTGATAAAATACACTGAAACAGAAAACACACTGAGGAGGCCCTGCCTTTGGGAGCTTAAAAGCTAAAGGGTAAAGGGTAAGGATTTGGTTCATTACTATATTCAACCCAAATATGTCTGTCTGCATTAGGCTCAAGTTGACCCAAAAATCATGCGATTCCATAGCGCTCCCATAGTGCCCACCGACCCCTTCAATGATGTATAGTGCCTTCCAGCTAAGGTTTTTGGGGATAAATATACCTGCCCTCTCCCAAAAAACAATTACAGTTTCAGTTAACAAAACAACGTGCACCTGCTATGCACGCGATACGTGCGGTCATGCTGCGTAGCGTGACTTCCTTAGCTACACCTGATGCTTACCTAGCAACGAGGGCTCCTTTAAATGTCAGGTGCTGCTGTGAAGTATTGCAACCGTGCTACTTCGCTAGCGCAGCTGCTACTATGTTAATTAACATAGTTACTAACTCACCCTGTTTTAACTTTCACTGCCGAAGTTGCGCAGTATAGTGAATCAAGGCCATTGTCATTTGCATATTTCTTTGACCATATTTATTTTTACGGCAGCAAGAACATAACAGTGATGACAGAGGAGCAAAGATATCTTAATTTAACATTATGCATAAATGGACCCAAAATGCAATTTTTCCTATATAAGCACAGGGAATATAATTATTAGTGGACGCATTTCTTCCTGTTGTGGTAGTAACACAAAGTACTGAAAAACAGTTTTATTTAGATGTACATTTTGGGAGAGGAGTTAATTCACTTAAGTGGAGGAGAAAACAAGAACTGGTTGTACTCACAACAATCAGTCACAAAATTCTCTATAGTTTAAATAAAATATAACTTCAATTTACACTTTCATCACAGTTTTGTTAAAAGATAATTGTAAGGGACAATATGGTACTAAATGGATTACTGGTAAGTCTGCATTTAGCTGGCAGTTTAAACACACAGTACTTCAGACATTGGGAAAGGTCTTGTGAATAAAACTTTTTAAGGCCTCTTGCACACTGCAAGTGATTCCGATTCAGATTCTGCTTTTTAATCTGTTTTTACATCCGATTCCGATTTGCAGTTTGATCCCTGCACCTTGCAAATCGGATTTTCGGAATCGGATGTAAAAACCGATTAAAAAGCGGAATCTGAATTGCTTACAGTGTGCAAGAGGCCTAAGTGTATTTAAAGACAGAAAACACAAAATGTGTCTTGTAATTTAGTATCCGGTAGCTCCATTTTTAAAGGGGTTGTCACAGGAGCCCTAGTGGCTGACCGCACTTAGCCTTCTAAACGGTGCCAGCACACAGATCGTGCGAACTCTGGTCGCAGTCAATGCGCAGGAACCGTTAAGAATTAGCCGCAGACAACTCAGAAGGGAGCCTGTGAGACACGGGTAATTACGTCACCTACTGGTTCAGAGTAAACTGCCACCACCGCGGTTACCATGGGACCGTGGAGCCCACTAACTGACTGACTAGTCCTGCGAATAAAACGGTTAAACACACGGCATTCTGTCTAGCCAACAACAAACAAACAGTAGCGTATCTTCAGAGACCCGGGATCAGTTCTGCGTGTGCTGATAAGCAGGGTAGCGGACAGTGAATGACTTGGAGAAAGTCGTTTATTCACGCAATATAAATAATTAATATATACAGACAATTATTAAAATCACAATTATTAAGACAGTAATAGCCAGTATAAAAAATAAAAGAAGGGAGAAAAATACTTAGTTCCTGGAAAGATGTCCTTTTTGTGGGAAAACAGAGTTCTGGGTTTCAATTTGAGTTCAGAGTTCAGACCAGGTGGATGCCAGCATATCCTCAAGCTGGCATCTGATGAGTTCAAGATGTTTCAGTGTGGAGGACACTGAGTTTGGGTCCTCTGCCATTCTTATGCCCCTGCTTCAGTAGGAGGGAGTGAGGGCGGGGAGCCATACACCCCTTTAGAAGATGAGATGAGCCCTCCCCTTGTCCTGGGGGCTAGAAATCATATCTACCCATATATGGGCTCTATCTCACAGAACCGTACAGGTCAGGGCAGATTTATTAACATTTTCAGGTCTGTCTCGATTTACCCAGCGCCCTGATACCAGACATGAGGGGTGGGACCCCTGTGGTATCATCAGGGCATTTTCAAACTGCCTAACTGGCAGTCCTTACCTCAGAATGTTCTGAAACTTCCTCAGAACCAGCACCGGGGCTCATGCTACACTTCCCCCACGTTTGGCGAAGCTGCCATCTCAGGAACCCCAGAAATATGACAGATCTGGGAAGTTATGGATTATGCTATGAGACTCAGGTTTATTCAGGATGTGTTCTAGCTGCTAACAGCTGACTTCCCTTTGATCTTTACCAGTGAGCAAGGTGTCAAGACCTCCCGGAGATTTGTAGCCTGCCTGGCTGCACCTAGGCATCCTGATCACCCCTTGGTTAATTAACATCTACATGAGATCAGCTAGGTGTCACCTTATACCTGATGGATGGGCCATCCGCACAGCTTGAAGCCAGGGACTCTCTGGGGCCAGGCTCATTAGCATATCAAAAGAGCCATCCAGCCTTTAGGATGGTGCTCTCTCTGCTAAGAAAAGGACTTCAACTCCCCCTACACACTCAACCCAGATTGTATCGATTTGAAGCGCAATCGATGCAGGGAATCGAGTGCGATCGCTTTTTCTTCACGGGCGGTTACAGGACGCGCCTGCGGCCCCACAACCGTCCGTGACAGCCCCCCCCTGGGGAGAAGGCAGATAGAGATTTATCAGCAAGATGTGTGTCGTTGCCGCTAACCTGCGAGATTCGATCTAGTTCCCCGTTGGCGTTCTGGGGTCGGCTGCCCGCTGCGTGTCGGCCAACCTGGCTGACGGGTCTCGGGTTGCCGGTGCGGCGGGAAAACCTATTGGAGCCTGTGGCTCGGTTCCCCTGGACCGGGCGCGGTCTGCTACCCTCAGGGTTGACCCGACATGGACCATTCTGGACAGGGCGTTTGCGCCACTGCAGTCGGACGTGGTGTCTGCCGGGACTGCTGACAACGGGCAGTGGGTTGGTTAGGTCAACAGCCAGCCCACGCAGGGTTCCCCTGCTAAGTGGCTGTGGACCTAAGGGAACCCCGCGGGGATCCCTGGACCTTCCCAGCTCCTGACAGACGGCACATGCTCTGCAGTAGTTTGCTACATCCCTGTTCATCCGGGGCCAATAAAACTGTTTCCGAATACCGGCAAGTGTCTTGCGGACCCCTGAGTGCCCTGTCAGAGGATTACCATGTGCGGATTTCAGCACATGTCCCCTGAACGCACTCGGGACCACAAGCCATTTGGTATTCGCGTGGGATCTACCTGTAGGGGGCTGTACAGACTCACTGTACAGTCTCCCACCTTCCCAGTACACCTTGAAAGCGGCCCCGTCTGCGAGGGGCTCAGCGGCTTGCTGCCTGAGCACCTCCAGGCTTGGGTCACGTTGTAGACTGAGAATACGGCGCTGTCAGTTTCAGCCAACTGGCTCATGTCACACGAGGCCAGCGGCTGAAAGGTCTCATCCCTGCGGTCAGAGGAGGGGGAGGAGGCCGGAACCCCCTCCACCTGTTCTGAGCTCGGGTTCTGAGCAGTGCAGCTGCGCGGTACTGCTAGCACAGGTACACTGTCAGAATGGCACAGACGGACATTACTCAAATCATCATTGCATGCAGTAATGACATTGACAGGTATAGACATTTTTTCATTACAGACAGGTTGTACAGTAAACTCAGGTACAGTTACAGCATCATCACAACAGACAGTCTGTACATCAAACTCAGGTGCCTTTGAAGCAGGCACTATTGAACCTGGTACCCTTGAACTGGGCACATTCAACCCGCCTCCCCCTGGTGCTCCCCCAAGTGTATAAAGTACCCGGTGGTGGGTGGAGAGTCCGTCTCCTTCCGTGAGCGACAAGGCGGTCGTGGCAGGTTCATAGTAGGACACAAGCTTGCCCAAATCAGTCCCCAGCAACACAGGGACTGGGAGATCCTTCATAACCCCAACAACCCTTTCTTGGATTCCTCCCACTCCCCAATCCAGCTTCACTGTCGCGTGGGCTATGTGAAAAAGGGTGCCCTCTACTCCAGTAAGGGCAAGGGATCGGCTGGAGCTGATGCTCTCCTTTGGCACAAGATGTGAGTGAACTAACGTGATGTCAGCTCCGGTGTCTCGAAATCCGGTGACAACTTTGCCGTTCACTCTAACAAGTTGCTGCTGGTCGGTTCGGTCGCGGATTTCCTTTCCACGGGCAAACAGGACAAAATCTGATGATCCAGGCTGTGGTTCGCTGGCGGGCTGCCTCTGCTGTGGGTGAGGTGCAGGTGATGCAGATGATCCAGGTGCTGGTGGTGTCTGTCTCCGCTCCGGACAGTCGAATTTCATGTGTCCGGGCTGGCGGCAGTAGTAACAGGTGACCTCTCCAGGCGCTGCAGGCCTGGGTGCAGCAGCTGCGCTGGGTGGCCTCTGTGGCGGACGGCTCACAGGGGCAGGAGGGTCTGCCGAGGTATTGGGCTGACCTCCTCTCCAGCTGGATGGGACAGTTCTGCGGGTATCAGCCACCCGGGTAGTTGCAAAAGTCTCAGCAAGGTCTGCAGCGACAGTTGCTGAAGCCGGCCTGCGTTCTAGCACAAACTGGCGTACATCAGCAGGGCAAATGTTCAGAAATTGTTCCAGGACTATCAAGTCCTCCAGGACATCATAAGACCCTTTGGTGAGGCCTAGTGTCCACTGGCGGAGTGTGGTGAGCAAGCTGCTGGCCACATCTCGGTACGAATCAGAAGGCTTTTTCTGCCAGGCCCTGAACTTTTTCTGATAGGCTTCTGGCGTCAGCTGGTGCTTAGTAATGATAGCGTCTTTTATAGCAGCATAATCATTATCCTTCTCCGCAGGCAATTCTGCGAAGGCATCAAGCGCTTTGTAGCGCAGCAAAGGTGTCAGATGTCTGGCCCACTGGTCTTGGGACAGACGATACTGACGGCATGCTTTTTCAAAAGACCGCATAAACAAGTCATTGTCTGTGTCTTTTTCAATATTAGCAAATTTAAATTTTGCACTTACGGGTGGTGCAGCTCCTTCAGCAGGGAGGCTGGGCGGTGAACTCCGGCTGGCCTGTTGAACCTTTGCCATGTTGAGCTCATGCTGTCGTCTCTCCTGCGCCTCTGCAGATTGGCGCTCCCGTTCTCGCTCAGCGGCATCCCTCTCTGCGTGGCGTTCTGCGGCTGCAGCAGCAGCGGCTTGCCGCTCCCGTTCCTCCCGCATTTGGCGCTCCTCACGCATGTACTGCAGGTACTTGTCCAGGTCAGTGTCCATCAGCTTTTGTAATGCCTGCTGCATTAGCGGATCAGTACAAACGGACAGTCCAGTACTGGCCGGTTCCAGGCGAGTACTTTCAGAAACTCTGGGATTGGGGTCCACACTGACATTCTCCTGCGTAACTGTTGCAGCAGGGCCCGCAGGATGCTCAACCTCCGTATGCGCAGAATCTTCAGTCTCTGGTTCCCCTTGACTTGGGTCAGATGGGCTGGTATCCACTTCAGCAGACACCCCCGGATCCCGCAGTTGCTGGGTATCCCATTGAAACAATTCCGTTACCAGGTCCCGTTGTGTCTTGCGGCCGACATCAATGCCTCTCTCTTGGCAAAGATTTTGCAGGTCCGCCAGGCACATTTTCTTGTAGTTCCCGGACATTTTCATGCCAAATAAAATAAAACTTTTGGGGAGGGGTACTGGCTACACAGTCTCTCTGTATATATAAAAAATATATTGCCTTCCAGCTACACCAACGAATTAGTTCGTTTCTCGATAGCGCTAGCGCTATCGTAGATACTTTCAGCACAACACAGGTCCCAACCGCTGCCTAACACTGTCACAGGAGCCCTAGTGGCTGACCGCACTTAGCCTTCTAAACGGTGCCAGCGCACAGATCGTGCGAACTCTGGTCGCAGTCAATGCGCAGGAACCGTTAAGAATTAGCCGCAGACAACTCAGAAGGGAGCCTGTGAGACACGGGTAATTACAACGTCACCTACTGGTTCAGAGTAAACTGCCACCACCGCGGTTACCATGGGACCGTGGAGCCCACTAACTGACTGACTAGTCCTGCGAATAAAACGGTTAAACACACGGTATTCTGTCTAGCCAACAACAAACAAACAGTAGCGTATCTTCAGAGACCCGGGATCAGTTCTGCGTGTGCTGATAAGCAGGGTAGCGGACAGTGAATGACTTGGAGAAAGTCGTTTATTCACGCAATATAAATAATTAATATATACAGACAATTATTAAAATCACAATTATTAAGACAGTAATAGCCAGTATAAAAAATAAAAGAAGGGAGAAAAATACTTAGTTCCTGGAAAGATGTCCTTTTTGTGGGAAAACAGAGTTCTGGGTTTCAATTTGAGTTCAGAGTTCAGACCAGGTGGATGCCAGCATATCCTCAAGCTGGCATCTGATGAGTTCAAGATGTTTCAGTGTGGAGGACACTGAGTTTGGGTCCTCTGCCATTCTTATGCCCCTGCTTCAGTAGGAGGGAGTGAGGGCGGGGAGCCATACACCCCCTTAGAAGATGAGATGAGCCCTCCCCTTGTCCTGGGGGCTAGAAATCATATCTACCCATATATGGGCTCTATCTCACAGAACCGTACAGGTCAGGGCAGATTTATTAACATTTTCAGGTCTGTCTCGATTTACCCAGCGCCCTGATACCAGACATAAGGGGTGGGACCCCTGTGGTATCATCAGGGCATTTTCAAACTGCCTAACTGGCAGTCCTTACCTCAGAATGTTCTGAAACTTCCTCAGAACCAGCACCGGGGCTCATGCTACACTTCCCCCACGTTTGGCGAAGCTGCCATCTCAGGAACCCCAGAAATATGACAGATCTGGGAAGTTATGGATTATGCTATGAGACTCAGGTTTATTCAGGATGTGTTCTAGCTGTTAACAGCTGACTTCCCTTTGATCTTTACCAGTGAGCAAGGTGTCAAGACCTCCCGGAGATTTGTAGCCTGCCTGGCTGCACCTAGGCATCCTGATCACCCCTTGGTTAATTAACATCTACATGAGATCAGCTAGGTGTCACCTTATACCTGATGGATGGGCCATCCGCACAGCTTGAAGCCAGGGACTCTCTGGGGCCAGGCTCATTAGCATATCAAAAGAGCCATCCAGCCTTTAGGATGGTGCTCTCTCTGCTAAGAAAAGGACTTCAGCTCCCCCTACACACTCAACCCAGATTGTATCGATTTGAAGCGCAATCGATGCAGGGAATCGAGTGCGATCGCTTTTTCTTCACGGGCGGTTACAGGACGTGCCTGCGGCCCCGCAACCGTCCGTGACAGGGGTCTTTAACATCCTACCATACATTGCTCCATCTTTATCTAAAAATGTGTGTGTGTGTGTGTGTGTGTGTGTGTGTGTGTGTGTGTGTGTGTGTGTGTGTGTGTGTGTGTGTGTGTGTGTGTGTGTTTACTAGCCTGATTGTAGGATTATAATTCACTATGGGTGTTGACACAGTTTTAAAGTTATTGAAAAGTATTCAAAATTATATAAAAATATTAAAAATTATAATAGTAACTAAGCTAGAGACAGTGAAGCAGCAGGTAATAAGTGGCATGTGATGCTAAAGAAAGCATGCAAAAAGCAACATAAATCATCTATCAATTTGCTTAAAAACAGCATTTACCAGGCAAATTCACATTTGCACCAGCACCACAAATATCATTTTTCCATGTCTCTGGTTTGCCTATTAGTTTAAGATACATACATGTTGGAAAAAGACATTTACATGGGTGTTGTAAACCTTCTTATTTGGATTTATGTTCCATAACCACTTAAGCCTTCTGGCTGTAGAGGCTACGTCCAGAAGGCCATGTGCGCTCTCGTGCGCTCCTGCGGCCGATCGCGCATGTGCACGCGCGCTCCCGGCTGCGGATCATTAACCCAGGAATCAATGTATCGGGACATGGAGCCCGATCATTGATTCCTTTCCCCAGCAGAAAAAGTGACCACTTCTCTCGGAAGAATTTTTTTTACATGTAGATATAGTTTTACTTTTTGGCCACAAGATGGCAACCTTGAGTTTGTTTACATGACGTCACTCTAAACGTAACATGTACGCTTAGAGTGACGTCATGTAAAGAAACTCAAGGTTGCCATCTTGTGGCCAAAAAGTAAAACTATATCTACATGTAAAAAAAATTAAATAAACACATATTTACATAAAAAATTACTATTTACATCCCACCCTCCCAAAAATACCCAAATAATATGTTTAATTAAATAAAACAAAAAAACATTACAATAAAAATAAAAACATGTAAATATATTCACCTAAGGATCTAAACTTCTTAAATATCCATGTAAAGATGAAATATTTCTATTTTTTTTACTATAAGCTTGTAAATAGTGATGGATGCAAAAGGAACAAATACACTTTTATTTCCAAATAAAATATTGTCACCATCCATTGTGATAGGGACATACTTTAAATGGTGTAATACCCAGGACTATTAGGCAAATACAATACGTGGGTTTTAATTATGGAGGCATGTATTATTTTAAAACTGTAATGGCCAAAAACTGAGAAATAATGAAATGTTTCCATTTTTTTCTTATTCTTCCTGTTAAAATGCATTTACAGTAAAGTAGCTCTTAGCAAAATGTACCACCCAAAGAAAGCCTAATTGGTAGCGGAAATACAAGATATAGATCAGTACATTGTGATAAGTAGTGATAAAGTTAGAGGCTAATGAATGGGAGGTGAACATTGCTCGGATGCATAAAGTGAAACACGACTGAGGGCTAAAGTGGTTAAATAGTCAATCAATAGATATTGGGCAAATCTTTCTAGGAACACATTAGTGCGCATTGTGTAAGAGAACAAACGTCTATATTTAGGAGAAAACGGATTCAGCTCTCTTTTTAATATTTTACTCTTTCTATGTGTTTTTAAAATCATATAGCAATATAGAAATTAGGAATACTTTTGTTTGGGAAGTTAGGTAATCTACCTGTTTGTTTGTGAGTATGTGTTTGGGTTGGAGGAAACCAAAGCATCATGATAGAACCCTTGCAAGCACAAAGAGAACTTTCTGCAGATAGTGTTCAGGTTACAATTCAAACTTTTGACTCTAGTAATTCACATTGAGAATTCTAACCACAAAGCCACTAAAATGCGTGCACTGTATTATTTGCTACAGTGTAGATCTATTCACACAGTGTGCTGTTTTATTACTATAAGACACATCTTATGGTATAGAGTTAGAGCAGTCAGAAGTGTCAAGTAAGTATGAGCAAGATTCAGTTTCACAATTTTCAAAACTGAACCAGTGTGTTAGTAGGCATGGGCCATAGCAGAGAGGGATAATGGTACACTGCTATGCTATGTCACCACCTCTTGCTGCTGTGCAGCATGCTGCTTTCCATCCTCCTGACACTTTCAGCTTTACAGCTGGAAGTAGGGAAAATAAAGAGTAACCAGCAGTACATCAGTGAGAGTCATCTACATAGGTGAGTTAACCCTCTCTGCCACGGCATGCGGCCACTAACACACTGGTTCAGTTTCTCTGCAAGCAGAACTGTATTTCGCTAATCGCCAGCTCATCCCTTGTATACCATACAACTAATTTCTATTAATTATTAAAACATCACTACCAGTAATTCTCCATTCACTGGCCCTGACCTTTATTACAATATTATCTTCCAATATGCCTTGCAACTAACAAGTCCAGAGTTAGTTTCTTTAGGATTGCATATGCCTCACACTATATTAATTCATCTGGCTTTAAATAATTAACAAGATGAGCAAGATAAATGCTAGTTCATAATTATAATTAATACTGGACAATTCTGTATGCATAAAGGAATCCATAATTAATAAGACTGTCTAGGTTACAGAAATAAATTGTGAAACCAAGGTTGGCTAATTAATTATAAGAATGCATCGTTTGGTTTTAAAATATATTTACTGCACAGTTTTATCACTGATCTATATGTTAATATCCATATGTCCTGCCTTATAAGTGTTGAATGTACAAATTTACGTTGTTAGCACAGTTTCAAGAAAAAAGAATATATGGATCTATGAATACATCATTTTCATTAATATTGCAAGATACACATGACAATCATTAAGTATGCAAGCTGATACAGATGTTGTGTAATGCTAGTGCTGTTATGTTTACTGAGGTGTAAAGCTGAACAATGGTTGGTTGTTTAGATGCCAGGTGTGCCCTACTGCTACCTGCTAATATATATGATGCTGGAACTTGTAGCTGCTTGAAGGTCAGGTGTACCCAGTCACACCATGCTGATGTGCCGTGTTTTGCATACAGTATATGCCAAACATACATGTCTGAAATCACAGCTGCTGAGCATAGATTGTCATGTTGTGTTCCTATTAATTAGTGCTGCATTGTTAAATGAAAACATCATTTCCCAGTTCACATACATAACCAATGTATAACACTATCTGACTCTGGCCAATATGTTTAAACCAAATGCAAGTCTGTTTTCTTAGAGGTCACCTCTTGATTCCTTAGAGAATACCTTCATTACCACCATTTCTCTATTGCACTGTGTATTGTATTAATCAAAAAACATTTGTTTGAAATGACTGTGCAAAACAAAAGCAATTGTGGATCATAGTAAAATGAAACAAAGCTATGTTTTAAAGAATGCAATCAAATGGACTTTGTAGTTAGATCTCAACAAGATTAATCGAGCAACAATTTTAGTACTGAATGGTGCATTAAGGCAATTGCATTTTGTCTGGGTCCCTGTGAACAGGACCCATGATGTAAGTTTTTGTTTTAACTTGCTTATGGCATTTGTACCAATATATTGCATTTCAAGTTTTGGATACCCACCTGTGTCTCACTTATATTTAGTTGTGGTCCCGTTATCTGTGTTGGAGCACTGAGTGGCTGCAGGTTTAACTATTTGATGAATGTCTAAAGTTTACTGCCAAGAGCACTATCTGTGCTAAGGAGGATTGAATCATCTGTTGTTCTATTGGTGGAATAGAGGTCCTTGGCTGCAATAATGGCATTATTTGACTCTGGGAAGCACTTGTATTGATTCTTTCGTTTTGCCAATGAAAGAACATACTTTTTTCCTCTTCTATACCATAAACCTGATTCACATATATGTGTTATAGGACACTTGAAAGGTGCTGGGTTCTTGAATATGGCAGCTAGCAGAGTGCAAACAGCAAATGCCAGTTATGAAAAGACCTAAAGTGCCCAAACACAGCAAAACAAATTGAAAGCACCAACATTCCTGCATACAGCAACAACCAACATACAGCCTGGGAAGCCTGCATCAGATAAACAAAAACAGCAATGTGCACACAGTCAAACAGATCAAATCTTTTTATTATTATTAATAAACTTTATTTATAAAACACTAACATACTATGCAACAATGTACAATAAACGGGGGGCATTACAACTTTAAACAGTGTTACACAGGGACATTATAGCATTCAACAATGGTACACAAAATAGTGATGTAACAATATAGGGATAAATATAGCAGATGAGTCACTGATTCCATATGGTGACAGCGAAGAGCAGATGGGAGGAAGGCCCTGCCAAGTAGGCTAACAATCTAAGGAGAGATTGGCAGGAACACATAAGGGGGGGTATAAGTCCAAGTGAGGGGGTGGAGCTATGACAATGGTGGGTAAGCAATGGTAAATGGATGGGTTTTAAGGCCTGCTTGAATGAGTTGAATGTGGGGTTGAGTTTGATGGGGAGAGTGAGTTCCATAGAGTAGGGGCTGCTCTGGAGAAATTCTGGAGCCTCACCAGTGAGTAAGTGATGCGAGGGGTGGGCATCCATAAAGTGTTTGCGGAGCAAAGAGAAGAGGTTGGAGATTATCTTTGGCAGAACAGTTTACATTTAATTCTGACCGGAATTGGGAGCCAGTGAAGGGACTTTCGAAGAGGGTTAGCTAAAAAGGAGTGGTCGGAGGAGTAAATGTGCCTGACAACTGCATTCAGAGCAAATAGCAGAGGTTGGAGTTTGATCTGAGTCTGGTCTTAGGAAGCAGGGCAGTTTCTAGGCTAAAATGCACCCAGGGCGTGGGTTAAAATTGCGCCCCCCCTCCCCGGCGGAGCCAGGTATTCATGTCCGCAGTGTAGGTTAGCCAGGTCTAGTTGCACTCAGTATAGGTAGCCAGCTATAGGTCCCCCCAGTATAGGTAGCTAGGCATAGTATAGGTAGCCAGGCATAGGTGCCCCAGTATAGTTGCCCACAGTATAGGTTAGCCAGGTAGGTGCCTCCAGTATAGGTAGCCGGTATAGTTGCCCCCAGTATAGGTTAGATAGGCAGGTGCCCCTGGTATAGGTTAGATAGGTAGGTGCCCCCAGTACAGGTTAGCTAGGTGAGTGCCTCTAATATAGGGAGTCAGAATAGTTGCCCCCAGCCTAGGTTAGATAGGTAGGTGCCCCCAGTATAGGTTAGTTAGGTAGGTGCCTCCAATATAGGTAGCCAGTATAGTTGCCACCAGTATAGGCTAGGTAGAAAGGTGCACCCAATACAGGTTAGATAGGTAGGGGCCCTCCAGTTTTGGTTAGATTAGGTAGGTGCCCCCCAGTGTGGTTAGATTAGGTAGGTGCCCCCCAATATAGGTTAGATTAGGTAGGTGCCCCCCAGTGTTGTTAGCTTAGGTAGGTGTCCCCCAGTATAGGTTAGATTAGGTAGGTGCCCCCCAGTATAGGTTAGATAGGTAACTGCCCCCCAGTATAGGTTAGATTAGGTAGGTACCCCCCAGTATAGGTTAGATTAGGTAGGTGCCCCCCAGTGTGGTTAGATTAGGTAGGTGCCCCCCAGTATAGGTTAGATCAGGTAAGTGCCCCCCCAGTATAGGTTAGATAGGTAGCTGCCCCCCAGTATGGAGGGGGGAGTCAGCCGCGGGGAGGGCAGCCCGACCTCTCCCTCCCTTCCTCTCCTTTGGCTGCCCTCGTGCTCCCCCCTCCGAGTCTGACTGCAGGGAAGGGAAGCGCTGTGTAGGGAGGGCAATACACCTCCCTGGTTCCAATCTCCGCCGGTCTCCTCTTCTGTCTTCTCCTCACAGCCGCTGATACACACGCTGCTTCCGGCTAAACAGGAAGAAGCGCGTGTATCAGCGTCTATGAAGAGAAGAGGAGACCGGCGGCGATTGGAACCAGGGAGGTGAGTTGCCCTCCCTGCACAGCGCTTCCCTTCCCTGCAGTCAGACTCGGAGGGGGGAGCACGGAGGGCGGCCCGCGGCGAGGAAGGGAGGGAGAGGTCGGGCTGCCCTTCCCGCGGCTGACTCCCCCCTCCATTAGAGCGCCCACAACTCCTTCTGGGCCCAGGGAGCCCGCACGGCCCTAGAAACGGGCCTGGTGACAGGGCAGGCAGAGGTGGAAAGAGAGGGAAAAGTTGAGGAGAGACTGACAGAAGATGGTAAAAGGGAGAGAGAATGCCTATGGATAAAAGATAACATGACAGACAATTTTACCTCCTCCTTATTTGCCTGGCCTCTGCTGCTCTCTGAAACACACTGCTGGGCTGTGGGCTGGCTCTGTCCTCCTTGTGACTCCCTCAGACATGCTGGCTCTTATCTGTGTCTGTGTCTTATCTCCCCCCTCCTGTCAGCGACGACGGCTCACTGCTCCCTGTGGCTGTGGTGTAGCTAAGACATGCTCCAGCGCTTACAGAGTCTATCTGTCCGTCTCAGTATGTCTTCCTTCTTTCCTGAATCTGTCTCCATCTCTCTTGAATTTTCCCGCTGACCAGTGACATCATGACAGACAGTGGCCATGGAGGAATCAGGAGGAGGGGCGGCACTGCCTGTCTGTAACAAGATACAGCAGCAGCCTATGGGAGAACCACCAGAAAGCATAGGCTACACATGACCCACTGCACACTAGCAACATGCCTGACTGGAGAGAGCAGGGGGCGGCGCCGGCAGCTTTATCGTGGTCATGGCAAGTTGGCAACTACTGTACACACACTCTCTCTCTCGGAGAGAGTAGTACAGAGATGATCTGCGTGGCTGCCCGCAGCATTTATAGAAACAAATAGCCGCTGGATGCCCAGGGGAAGTGTAAAAAGCACGGTGATCGCGCTGGTGTACTTTAATCAGCCTGCACCGCGCGTCACCGGCTCAGCGGCTCCCTCTAGCAGTGTCCTCCATCCTGCGCCCCCCTTTCTTCACCTGCTGGCCTGCGCTCAGTGCGATCGCACTGCCCGCACGGTGGTAGAAACGGCCATGTTAGGAAGGATAGCATTGCAGTAGTCCAGATGAGAGATGACCAGAGCATGGACCCGAAGTTTGGTAGTGTCAGGACTTTGGTAGGAGCAAATGTTGTTGATGCTGTGGAGATGGAAGTGGCAGGACTTGGAAGCATTCTGGAAATGGGGAGTAAAGTAAAGTGCTGAGATGAGGGTGGCAGCGGGTTTGAAATACAGGGCGGATGGACGTGTTGTTAATGATAGCATTGGAGATGTTGGGGAGAGAGCTCGATACTCTATAATAAAAAGTATTGCACTCACAGTGGCAGATAAGGATTATGTATAGTATGTTGGCAGCACTGTGGAGGGTGGGAAATGAGTTAATCTTACAGATCTCTGACCTGCTAGAGGCCATTTACATGCAACATCCTTATCAGCCACTATGACTCTCCTACTTTTTATCCCATTTATTAAAGAATTGGCCTACATGATGGTTTGCACCTTGCTGTTTCTGTGTATATAATCATGCTATAAGGTTGCATATTTTTCCAGAACTTTGTTGAATTATGTTGGGCAATATTCTTAGATGCTGAAACATTATTGCAATACTCTTTCTTTTTTGTTTGGTGCCCAAGCAAAACATTCACTGTCGCTCTATCCTTTTGCCTTTGTCGCTAGATCATTGCCCTACATGAAAGAGGAACTGTAGTGAAAATAATGTAAAGAATATATTTTTTTTTACAATATCCATTTATAAATGATTTAGTCAGTGTTTGCCCATTGTAAAATATTTCCTCACTCGGATTTACATTCTGAAAAGGTGGTGACATCTTTACTCCTGTAAGGTGATCTCTGTGGAATGTTTGTTTAATGAGAGTTCTAAATTGAGTAGAAATATACTTGGTGTCCCAGAATGCTTGGGGGGGGGGGGGGGGGGTTCCCATATCTAATCAGCCTAGGCTAAGCAACACAGGGTGAGTGGGGTTACTTACCAATAGACCTCAAAATATAGATATAAGAGGCATTTCTGATGCTGAAACCTTTGCCTCTTTAAAATAATGTGTGTAGCAACAAAATATTTTGGACTCTTAACCACAAGCACCTTATGAATGGGGTTTATTTTCTGTAGACATGCAGTATAATACTGTGTATAGGCTGTTGTTAGTATTGTTGTTTTATTAAAAAATGATTAATAATAGTTTACATCAGCCAGTAAATGTTGTTGATGACAAAAAAAATAATAATCAGAAAATACATTTATGAAGAACATAGCAGCTCCTGGTGGTGATTTCCTCATAAAATTCTACTTACTTGGCTGCCATTACCTGATCTGCTCAATTCAGCATCTTTTGAGTCCTACACCTGGAACAAGCATACAGCTATTGAAGTCAGGAAGGCGTTAGAACATCTGATCTACATTCACATTTATTGTCAGTGATAGAGTATTAAAGAACACCCTAAGTGAGGGGGATATGCCAAATGTATTTCCTTTTAAACTTAAATTGTCTGGCTGTCCTGCTTATCATCTGCCTCTAATACTTAAAGCCATAAACCTTGAACTGAATAAGCATGCAGATCAGATGTTTAATGTAAGTTTGACTGGATTTGCAGCATATATTTTTTTTGTCATATGGGTGATTCAGACATTCCTAATGCATGGTAGATCACCAGGATGCCAAGAAATGTGTATAGTTTACAAAAAAAAAAATATGGCATCTTCCATATCCCTTTCACTTAAAGGGAATCTTAAGTGACATGACATGATGAGATAGACATGTGTATGTACAGTGCCAAGCACACAAATAAATATGCTGTATTGCTTTTCTGCTTCTCTCTGCCTGAAAGAGTTAATATCGAGCTATGGAACTGACAGTTGTTCTCCAGTCCAGACCAGTTGGACTATAGCCTCCTTCACTGATAAGGAATTACAGCTTGCCTGGCAGAAAACTGGGCTTCTGAGAGCTGGGGATAAATAAAAAGGTCAAAAGGTCAAAAGCGCCTATACTTTAGCTCTCCAAGATAAGAAACAGACTGTTTCATTGAGCTGAGACAAAACAATAAATCTACTTTTTTTAAAGTTTTTAAATATAATATAAAACTGTGATATCTAAAAGTCATTTTTATAAGTAGGAGTATAGATACAAATATTTATCTCATCAGTTTATATTCACTTAAGTATCACTTTAAAGGGGAACTGAAGAGAGAGGTATATGGAGGCTGTCATGTTTATTTCCTTTTAATCAATACCAGTTGCCTGGCAGCCCTGCTGGTCTATTTCTCTGCAGTAGTATCTGATTAAAACCAGAAACAAGCATGCAGCTAGTCTTGTCAGATCAGACTTATAAGTCTGAACCACTGAAACACCTGATCTGCTGCATGCTTGTTCAGGGGCTATGGCTAATAGTATTAGAGGCAGAGGATCAGCAGGGCTGCCAGGCAACTGGTATTGTCTAAAAGGAAATAAACATGACAGCCTCCATATACCTCTCTCTTCAGTTCCCCTTTAAGGTGTCCTTTAAAGAAAGATAACAGAGTGACAGCCAAGAAACTAGCATGTTGTTACATGGTTGTGTGCACTGTAGACACTGCATGGGCTTTTCACTATACATGTGTTTCACTAGTTTGATGAAAAAATAAGAATGGCAATCATTTTGTAAGCCTCTTGATAGGTGGTTCCTATCTATTATTTTTTCCGGTAGTTTGGTCTTCTCTGGGATCAGAATAAGTCAAAGTGGAGTGAAGACAAGAAAAAGTTCACTGTGAAGACGTGTGAAGTCTGTCTTTGAGAGAGAGAAAACACATAACTGTCTATAGGACAAATCCACTGTTTTAAAGCTGAAAGAATGTCAAGTAGAATAGGGATGCCTGAATTCATTTAATTTAGTGCTGCAGATAATGTGTGCTGTAATAGTCTTTTTTTCTACTGTTTTAATGTGTTCAAAGTAATTTAACTGTGAATTAAATGTGTGTTTTATGAAATGATGAAACCATTTTGCAGAAATCCTCATAATGTGACATTGATGTATGCAGGCTGGAAGAGAGGGAACAGAGGTGTTGTCCATGCCAACCAATCTAATACCTTCCTGCATTCTCTAACCTGATCTTGGACAATGGTTGTTATGGAAAACACTGACAATATTGTTGTCCTCCAGATTTGGTACTGTGTGACTTCTATCACAAAAGAGAACATTTAGCATTAGTATAAAGAATTGATGGGTAAAGAGATGAATTAGGCCTTTCTGCAATTCACTTTAAGGCTTTGTTCCCACTAGAGTGGAGAATGGACATTTTTTGTCCATTCTCCGCTAATTGCTAAGCAAATAGTGAACAGCTCCTTTGTTATACATAGGATAGTGTTCACACTTGTCACGCTGCAATGGATCTGTAAAAACCATGGCAGTAAGTGTACTGCACTAATCCCAGGCCAGGCTCCAGCTGGATCACTGCGGACCATCGGAGCGACATTATACTGTCTGCTCCTGCTAGCCACATGTGATACAGAAGCAAGTGGGAACTCCTAAATTTTCTCCTATAAGATAACGTTTCATCTTCTCTTTAAAATACTGTACATTTTCAGCACTTGGCAATTGAAAATGTATCAAAAAGAAGGTGAAAAATGCTATTAAAATTTGAGTATTTTCTTATTTGCTGATGATTTAAAAGGCATTATATTGACAACAAAGTGCTAAAATATCACCAAGGAAGAAACTCCGCCACCAGCAAGTAAGAAAACACTTGAATAATTTTGACAGTACTTTTGTAGCCTACTTTTTGGTAATCCTTCACTTGCAAAGTGCTGAAAAGTTACTTTAAACAGAAGATGAAACATTATCTCCTATGAGGAAACTTAGGAGAAAAGGTTTACTGGACAATGGCCTAAGTATTCTACAGTATGTCTGATGTACTCCTGATGTACTTACTGTAAATCTGTGTCACTAGTACATCATGAGATATTCTTCCTTAAATTTCTACCCTGACATAGAAAAGGGACATACAAAGTTTGTTTTCTATTGGCTGCCTAGATTCAACCATTTTAAACAATACTTGAAACTCAAAAGTCTTCTAATCTGGACTTATAAATGGATTTCATTAATAAACAGTGTTTTTACCTCTTGTCCACAGAAATACCAGTGACTGTGATATTTTTCCTTTAAAATGTATGCTGGAAAAAAATGTTTTTACTCACCTTCATCGCAATGACATGTCTGACAGTTCCACTGATGTCTTTACTCTGATTCCTCCTGGTGACAGCTGTAGTAACCTACAAATCTGCCAACAGCAAACCAAAAAATGTAATGCCTACAATGACTGATAGAGATGGCCCGAACCTCCGAAAGTTCGATTCGCGCAAACTTTCGGAACCGCAATAGAATTCAAGGGGAAGGCAAACTTTGAAAACTATGCTGGCCACAAAAGTGATGGAAAAAATATTTCAAGGGGTCTAACATCTAAGTTTTTGCATGGATGCGTGGGATAGACTCCAGAAAAATCTGGATTTGAAGCAAAGCAGCGTTTTAAGGGCAGAAATCACATTGAATGCTAAATTGGAGGCCTAAAGTGCTTTAAAACATCTTGCATGTGTATACATCAATCAGGGAGTGTAATTAGAGTACTGCTTCACACTGACACACCAAACTCACTGTGTAATGCACCGCAAACAGCTGTTTGTGTAGTGACGGCCATGCTGGACTGGTGTGCACCATGGCCAGAGTGCAGGCCGTGGCGGTTTTCAAGCCCAGTGCTTTAAAACATCTTGCATGTGTATGCATCAATCAGGGAGAGTAATTAGAGTACTGCTTCACACTGACACACCAAACTCTCTGTGTAACACACCGCAAACAGCTGTTTGTGTAGTGACGACCGTGCTGGACTGGTGCGCACCATGGCCAGAGTGCAGGCCGTGGCGGTTTTCAAGCCCATATGGTTGTGGTAGCTCAATGATAGAACAACAGTGACTGTCAGGTAGGTATATGCAGTGATGGGTATTATAATGTGCACCTGTCGCACACAGACAGGTACCGGACAGGCACAGTAACACTGTGTGCGCTCACGTAGGTAGGTGGGTGCACTGTGAACAACAGGTAGATATATGCAGTGATGGGTATTACAATGTGCACCTGTCACACACACATGTAGTCACTGAATGTGCTGGCCCTGGCAGTGGCACACACAATAGGAATTACCAAGGCTGTCAATGCAACACAAGTGTCAGTGGGACACACACACAACAAAAAAGTTGGATCACAAGATCAAGATTAGCTCTCAAAAGAGCTGTTGAGGGGTGCTTTTTTAGCCATAAGAATCAGCAGGTAGCAAGCTAAGAAGCCTACAAGAGCCTAACTAAGCTTTCCCTATGAGAGTCTGCAGCAGCTTGCACACGAGTGAGTCCAATGCCTGACGCTGCCTGCCTTTTATAAGGGGGGAGTGGCTCCAGGAGGAAGTGTAGCCTGATTGACTACAATGTGCCTGCTGACTGTGAAGTAGAGGGTCAAAGTTGACCCTAATGATGTAATATAGGAGGCGAATCGAACCGCCATAAAGTTCACGTTCGTGGGCGAACGCGAACCACCAAAATTAGCCGGGAGCCGTTCGCCGGCGAACCGCAATTCGTTTTCTTGCAAACTTTTAAAACTTTAAATTTCTTCTCAGACAAGATAAGTATCTGGATCAGAACTTATGGTATGGTTAAGATCCAGTTCTGCATCATGCCTACAGAAGAAACCATTTTAAAAAAAAAAAACTTGCAAGAAAACTATGTACAGTTAATGATAAAGGTTTTACCTAAATCCACTTTTTGTTGGTTTGATGTCAGCAGATCTGTTTTATGTCCAACACCAGACCATACTTCACTTGAAGTCAACATAGTAACCCTTTTCAGAGATGGCCTCCAATTCCTGTCTCTAGCTTTCCTACGCTGCACCCTAATACAAAGTGACAGGTTAGTGGTTCCCTCAGAAAAAGTCTCTACTCTCTTACCTTGCCTTAGGCTTTGGTTTAGGAGGGCCAGTGGATATGAAAAGGTGCTCTAATGGCCATCTTTTGAGGTTCACTGATCTGCATGCTGCAGCTGTCACCACGGGATTCCAAGGGAACAGGGTCATTGGATCATAGCATTGCCGCCTTAAAGGGAATGTCCGAGGAGTTTAAAAAAAATCTACTTATCCGGGGCTTCCTCCAGCCCATCAGCTGTTATGTTCCCTTGCTGCACCTCTGCTTCCTGCCGGTGGCCCGGGGTCCCCCTCCAGTGCAAAATGATCACCTCTACTGCGCCTGCATGAGAGCCACTCACAGTGGCGCTGACATCATCTCGAGTGTACTGTGCAGGTGCAGAACTACTGGACTTGCGCAGTACACTCAAGATGACGTCAGCACCAATGCGAGCGGTCGAGGCCGGCATCTTGCACCGGAGGGGACCTTGTGCTGCAAGGGCACAGGACAGCTGACAGGGGCTGGAGGAAGCCCCGGGTAAGTAGATTTTATTTTAAACTCCTTGGATATTCACTTTAAGGGACAACTGAACTGAGAGGGATATGGGGGCTGCCATATGTATTTCCTTTTAAGCAATACCAGTTGCCTGGCATTCCTGCTGATCATTACGGCATCAGTAGTGTCTGAAACACACACCTGAAACAAGCATGCAGCTAATCTTGTCAGATCTGACAAAAATGTCAAATACCTGATCTGCATATGCTTGTTCAGGGTCTATGGCTAAAAATATAAGAGGCAGAGGATCAGCACAATAGCCAGGCAACTTGTATTGCTCAAAGGGAAATAAATATGGAAGCCTACATATACCTCTCACTTCAGTTGCCCTTTACGGAAGAATATATATATATATATATATATATATATATATATATATATATATATATATATATATATATATATGGATTAGATTTACATCAAGTTTGATTGTCTATTGAGGTTAACCCTTCTGTGTACTGTTCTATTTATATTTAAACTCAATGTGACTGAAGTGTGTATTCTTCTTGATTTGCATTTTTGTGAACCTTTAAATTATAATGTGTTTTCTACTAATGTAAAAAAAAATGCGTGATATGTTTATTATTACATCCACCTCATACAATGAACAAGAAACTAAATATATATCCTTTGCCGCACTTTCCAATGTTTACAAAATAAAAAAATGTAATAAAATAACCCCCATTCCAATCCAAAATTATTCATACTGTTCACAAACCAACTGCAGAGAGCTGCTGTTTTTCACCTGTTGAGTTGATTAAAACAGCTATTCCCGATTAATCAGGGTTATTAAAATGCTTTAGAACAGCTTGGACTATTTGGTATAGTATAGAACTTGGGATTTTCCCACAGACTGTGACAGTTTCTGAAGGGTATGAATAATTTTGGACTGGACACTTTTTGCTCAAATGTAAATAAAAGCTGATAAATGTTTTTTTTTTCCACAATAATGCTTCTTGTACATTACCTATGTCATTTCCCGTCAAAAAAATGACTTTCTAGTTGAATAAAAGTAACTTTAAGTAAAAATTTGCTAGGGGTATAATTTCTTGCTAGATTAGAATACCAAATGTTATCCCATGGTCAGTTTGTCATTTATTTCAATGTGTTCTGTTAGAATCTCACCAGAATTTTGGTAAACTCACAGAGTATCAACACATGGAAAACTGTCACATATAGTGACGCTTCGAGTGGATGTTGATATTTAATAATGTTATTAACCACTTGCCGACCGCACGCTTATACCGTGCGTCGGCAAAGTGGCAGCTGCAGGACCAGCGACGCAGTACTGTGTCGCCAGCTGCAGGCTGATTAATCAGGAAGCAGCCGCTCGCGCGAGCGGCTGCTTCCTGTCAATTCACGGCGGGGGGCTCCGTGAATAGCCTGCGGGCCGCCGATGGCGGCTCGCAGGCTAAATGTAAACACAAGCGGAAATAATCCGCTTTGTTTACATTGTACGGCGCTGCTGCGCAGCAGCGCCGTAAGGCAGATCGGCGATCCCCGGCCAATCAGTGGCCGGGGATCGCCGCCATGTGACAGGGGACGTCCTGTCACTGGCTGCACAGGACGGATAGCGTCCTGTGCAGCCCGGATCACCGGGGAGGGGACAGGTAGGAGAGGGAGGGGGGAATTTCGCCGCGGAGGGGGGCTTTGAGGTGCCCCCCCCCGCTAAATGCCTGCAGGCAGGAGCGATCAGACCCCCCCTGCACATCATCCCCATAGGGGGGAAAAAAGGGGGGCGATCTGATCGCTCTGTGTGCCCTCTGATCTGTGCTGGGGGCTGCAGAGCCCACCCAGCACAGATCCCATTAAACAGCGCTGGTCCTTAAGGGGGGGTAAAGGGTGGGTCCTCAAGTGGTTAAATAATTGATAATTTAAAAAAAAAGAAAAAAACTTTAAACAGACAATACTAAAAATAGTTTGTACTGCAAATGTTATTGACGGTGTAATGGTTAAGGGCTTCCCTAACTACTTCAGAAATGTCACTTTTGTTACAAATTTACTTGCAGCATATATTGGTGCTGACCAATTCTATTTGTCATTTCATTTAATTAAAAATAATCTTTAAATTTTAATTGGCAGCCAATCAAGAAATTATGAAAGTGACTGTAAGCTCAAATTATGCTTATTCACAACCTTGGCAACAGTACTCTTTTTTGAAGTAGTGTTGCCAAGAGACTGTCCAGGAACACCCACTTTGTGTAATTAGCTTCAGAGAACAGCTGCTGTAGTTAAGCTGCAATTCAATGGAAGATTTTTGGTAGATCTTGGGTGATGTTGGGTGTTTCCCTGGTTGACCTCCTTGCAGCCCAAGATATTCAATTTCAGGAGAGATCTGGTTAAACATTGAACAGAATTTCTCTACTGCAAGTTTTGTATTACTCAACTGTGAGGACCCTAGTTTTTAATGATTTTTATTAAATGTAATGTTTCTATTGAAGCTAACATCTCACTCTATTGAAAACATCTAATGGTAAAGGAAGTGTTATTCATTTTCAACACCTGGACTAATCCACTGACTGGCAGCAACTTTGACTCTACCTTCTACCAGTTTTTACTGCAAGCACTGAGCCATGACTTTTGTATGCATAAAATCAAAATAAGAAAGTTGAAATAATGGGTATTAACCACTTTACCACTGAGGGGTTTTACCCCTTGAACACCAGAGCAATTTTCACCTTTCAGCGCTCCTTCCATTAATTCATCTATAACTTTATTATTACTTATCGCAATGAAATGAACTATATCTTGTTTTTTTTGCCACCAATTAGGCTTTCTTTAGGTGGGACATTATGCCAAGAGTTATTTTATTCTAAATGTGTTTTAATGGGAAAATAGGAAAAAATGTGGGAAAAAATTATTATTTTTCAGTTTTTGGCCATTATAGTTTTTGAATAATGCATGCTACTGTAATTAAAACCCATGAAATGTATTTACCCATTTGTCCCGGTTATAAAACCATTTAAATTATGTCCCTATCATAATGTTTGGCGCCAATATTTTATTTGGAAATAAAGGTGCATTTTTTTCAGTTTTGCATCCATCCCTAATTACAAGCCCGTAGTTTATAAAGTAACAGTGTTATACCCTTTTGACATACATATTTAAAAAGTTCAGTCCCTAAGGTAACTATTTATGTTTTTTTTTATTGTATTTTTTTTTTACACAAAAAATTGGGGAGTGTGGGAGGTAATGAGTTAATTTATTGTGTAAAACGAATGTATTTGTATATGTAAAATGCTTTAGGGTGTAGTTTTACTATTTGGCCACAAGATGGCCACAGTGAGTTGGTATTCATGCGACCTGTAAGCGTTCGGAAGGACGCTTACAGGAAGCAGTATGAGGCTGGGAAAATCACAATGATCGCGCTGTTTCTCAAGCAGCAGATCATTGCGGGGGCTTAGATTAACAAACGGGAATGGATTTTCCCGTTCATTGATATCCGGGCGAGCAGGCGGCGGCGTGCACGAGCGGCGGGAGCGCAGAAGGCGGTAGCGCGGGAGGTACAGATTTCTCCGTCCCTTGTTTTTTTAGGGGGGAGAAAAGGGACGGAGAAATTTGTACCGCGTGGGGTAAAGTGGTTAAAGAGGGGTGCTATTTCCTTTACATGGCTAATTTTTTTTCATTGCTTTAGTATTTGATTTCCCATAGCCAGAAGTCTTTAATTTCTTGCAAACACTCAATAATTACGATGTCAGTGATGTACTGCTACCGTTGGAACTCTGCCAACTACAATTCTAAGTGTTGTGTTGCTGTATTTCTGTGTTTTGTGTTTGGCCACTTCCTGCTTTTTCATTTCCTTTGGATGGTTTATGTATTAACACTGGTTTCCAGGTCAACAAAGTGGTCCTTGTGGCTCGCTTTAATGTTCTAGAATCCAGTATTTTTTAAAGCACTGCTGCAAAATCAACACTATAAACATAAGTTTTTATTTGTTCTCCAAAACAATAAATTATCAAAACAAAAAAACAAAATACAGATGAATATTGTAAGGCAAGAGAGAGAGGGGTATCAGACAATTGCTGATGTTATTTTTAATGGCTTCTGTTATTGTAGCGAGGGCTCTGTCAGGAACTAATTGAATGAATGATTATTTTGTGTTACAGTATATGTTATGGAATAAGATAGTGCCGAGGAAGTACACATCTAGCATGATATTTGTGTTCTGCAAACATAATTTACTTTCCTACCATAATCATACCATCACCACCAATTATTTTAGTGGACAGTAACTGCTGCCATTATAGCACTACATACACATTTCTCATTTAATAACTGAGGGGGGGGGGGGGGGGCTTTGGCCATGGCAAGGAGGCCATTTGTTTGCTCCAGGCATAAATGCAATGGAGTATTGTGATAAATGGTATGCATGCATTACCTATTGTACAGTACAATTTTAAAGTTAAACTGAAGTCAGTTTATTTACTTATTTTCCTATGAGAGCACAGTTAATGCCTTACACAAAAATCAGTACACACGTACACATTTATTTTAGTCTTTAAATAATCCAATTTACAGATTTGTTCCCACAACCTTTATTTCTCGGTTGCCAAGGAAATGTAGTGTTTACCCTGGTTACATTTCCAACAGCAAGAAAGATAAACAAATGGTAAAACTTGTGAGCTACCAGCGCCACCTTGTAGTAAGCTGGTAAAAGGTTTTATCAGTAGATACGGACAATGAATAATATGAATGATACAGGAAACATAAAGGTTTGCAGTTTAGTAACTTCTTTATTGCAAAAATGATGTACAACAAATGATATTCCATGAAAACCCTTCATTACATTTAAAGATACTTGTGCAGAGTAATAAATCGAGATCGCTTTAGTAAATAACTATCAATGTATTACAGAAATGTTCCTGACAGTTCCTGACACTTTAAGAAGGGGACCCCCAGATGCTAGCCCCCTCCCCAGGAGAAATGAGTATAGGGGTACATAGTACCCCTTACCTATTTCCACAAAGGGTTAAATGAAACAAAAACATAACCACAAGAAAAATATTGTAATAGTCTTAATCAAACATAAATACTTACCTTTAAAAAAATGTTCCTACGCCAATATCTTTGGATATTCTTATATTCTCGATGCCTTTCTACCCTACTACATTACTTCAAAACACTATTATTAAGCCTGAAACAGATATGAGTTGCGGACGGTTGCCTACACATATACAAGTTGTTACTGGTTTGCATACAAATTGTATTCCTAATGGAAGAAGCATTTCTCCAGTACTTTGATAGCTCATTAATAATGAGTTATTTGATTATATCTCCATGTATTATTCTGCATAAGTATCTTTGAATTTAATGAAGGGTTTCATTAAAAATAGATTCAATTTGTTGTGTATCCTTTTTTTTTTTTGTGTGTGCAATAAAGAACCAAATAAACGGCAAGCCTATGTATGTCTTGGATCATTCATAGCATTGATTGTTCTTATCTACTGACTAAAAATTATTGAAGGTGTGGCAGGCTAATTGCTACCTATTTTCCCAATTATATTTTCATTGTAAGCTGGAAAAATAACATATGCTAATACAGTTGTGACTGAAGAATGATTTTATTACAGTAATGTGGTATTAAAGCTATTTTAAATGATAGCATAGCACCACTGGATAGTATGGATAGAGCTTAATTTCTTGCCTGTTCTTGCATATTCGCTTCAGCAGAAATATCCCCTGCTCCTGCAGGAATGCAACAACCTATTCTCAATATAAGAAATGGCCCTTCACACACTTCTCACCAACTATCACTCTGAACCCTTATATAGCCATTTGCCACACATTCACTTCCATTTTTTTTTCCACACAGAAATGGATATTTGACAAGGACAGCTTTCTCTCAGTGTTCAAGCAACAACTGTCTTTGTACAACAGCTACTGGCTAACTGGATAGAATTAATAACCTGTACAAAGAAACTAGTGCCCCCCCCCACACACACACACACACACACACACATACTACAAATGTTTGCCATACAACTGAACTGAAAACACCAACTTTTTTTTCCAACAAAAGTGGAAATTCCATTTAACATCTCGTATGTACCTGTAGCTGTGGCTGCTTTTACCACACCCTGAATAGGGGCTGCTTAGAGGATTCACTGAAGCTTACTAGGCAGGCCTGTAACAGTGAACCCTGGCATTTCCAAATGCCATGCAAAGTAGCTCAATAAGACATGCACTAAGTGGTATTGGGATTCCAGGATGTCTAGAAACAGCCAGTGTGTAGGCTGTATTATAAGCAGTCTCTATCAGATGATGCATGAGTGCTGTTCTAGAGCCTGTGTATACCTCATGTAATTACATGTAATTACAGTATGGCAAGCCCACTAGTAACCATTCCCAACCATTTACATTCTAGTTTATTGTAAAGAGATGTCATAAAAGATGTATTCTGCTTTGTTAATGAGTAAGACAATTGCTAAAATAAGGCCCTTCAGATCAGTGTTGTATATAAACAAATCTATATCTGTTCTATTCAAATATCGATATATCGATATTGTGTTAATGGATGTGAGGTCCTTCCATAATTACAGAGCTCAGAAACAGGTGCATTTTAGAGGCAGTCTGCGGACTTGATAAAATAGCGTGAGGATCAGGAGGCCAATGTGCCTTCACACTGATTGGCTCTTGGGGGGGGGGGAGGAAGGTTTAGAAGAAAAAAAAATAGACAATTTTATTTTAAAAAAAGGAACATTTAAATGTATAATTAAAAAAAACAAAACGTTTCAGCAGCAATCAGATGCCACCAACAGAAAGCTCTGTTGGTGGCAAGAAAAGGGGAAAAATTCATTTGTGTGCTAAGTTGTACGGCCTGCAGCGAGCTGTTAAAGCTGCAGTTTCCTGAATTGCAAAAAATAGCCTGGTCACCAGGGGGGTGTAAGCCTGTGATCCTCAACAGGTTAAATACTAAGGCATGGGAGATCCTAGTTCCTATCAACACCAAGATTTAGTCTTTTACAGAGAACCAGTTTAATTTTGGGCTTTTAAAATCCCACTCGTAATATAGTGTTGGGAATGGCTTTAATGAACCAGGAGTCCATACACACACACAACTATCCTGACTTTAATCTGACTTGTCTTGCTGCATGCATGTTAATGCTGTCGGAGTTGAAAGACTGCTGAAGCCAAAAGAACAGCATTAAAGCCAGACTATAGGCCTTTTAAAAAAAAGCATTACGGTAATTAAAAGCGGCAACCTTTATATCCTCCCAAGTTCAGACTCAGTAGACAGTAAAGAGGTTTTCTTTTGGGATATCCCATGTAAAGTCTCATGCTTTAGGGCTAGTTTCACATATGTGTTGCCATCATCCTGGCGCAGGAGGGCCCAGGGCAGGGCGAACCATGTCCCCGTCCATATTACCCTGCATCAGAGTATGCCAAGAGGGTAATAAGCGTCAGGGCCGGGCCGAGGCATAGGCTGGAGAGGCTCCAGCCTCAGGGCGCAGTGTAGGAGGGGGCGCACAATTCATTCAGCTTTCATGCCTAATTGGGTTTGAAGCAGAAAGAAATAAGAAAAGGGGATACATGGCAGTGACTGCAAGCCAGATAACTAGATATTAAGGTGTTGGGGAGGATGTGGGCCCTGTGGCGCTTCTTAGTCTACAAGCAATCAGTGTGTAACGGCTGGGGTGGCAGGGATGGAGGGGCGCACTTTGGTGTCTCAGCCTTGGGTGCTGGAGGACTTTGTCCCAGCTCTAATAAGCGTAGTGCTACTCCCTGCTTAGTGACGTACTCTCTGCTGGACAGGAAGTATGTCACTCAATTACTGTTGTTCTGCACGTGTGTGCGATGCCTCTACTGGGGTCGCTCATGCAGTTACCTCGTTGCCATACACTTGCATTGCTGCATAATCCGTACAGTAGGCACGGATCATGCGGCAGCGTATTGCAGAGTTTGTGGTGTGCTTGCGGCAATGTCACTATTTCCATCACACCGCATCGCTTCACAATAGTGTGTAGAGCTCCATAGACTTACATTGCCCTCGCATCAAGCTGCGGCGGGAGAGAGTACCGCAATGTGACACGGTAAGTGTGAAAGTAGTATTAAACTGTAAAGAAATAAAATTGTTGTTACTAATCAGACCAGATAGTGCAGAGTTGTAAAAGCTTATGGATCTCTGATAATGAGCATGTAGCTCAATGTTTCCTAAGAGGCAGACAGGAAGCTTTCTTTAAATCAGAAAAATGGCAAATATAACTTCATAAATACTGGATATCTTAAAAGCAATGTATCATTCTAAAAACACATTTGTATCTGTGAAATTGCCAAAAAGAATACAGTGCTTTTAATGGGTTTGCAGAAATACAGTACTCTATGCAAGATTTTTTTTTGAAGTATTTATATTTTTTTGTGTGTATGTGTTTTTATCGTTTCTTTGCAAGCAGCAGAAACCTTGTGGAAGACCTTTTGAACTTTGTGCTTGATCAGTTATGTCTAGAATGACATATAGCAAGCATTAACATGCCAGGTCTGGCACTGGCTGACATTGTCCAAAGGTACAACATAAGAAAGACCTCTTTTTTCTGTACCAGTGGGAAATAGTGCTTTGAAGATACCTTAGGTTGGCTTAGAGAGAAAACAACATTTGTATTTTCTTTAGAATTTCAAAGGAATACTTTTAAAAAGGAAACAACTATAGCAGTGTTTTCCTGTTTTGTTTTTGTTTGTTTTTTGTATTCAGTTTTGCTAAGCTGTATTGCTTATCTTCCATTGTGCCAAACCACATACCTCATTTATTATTAATCTTATTTTGCAATATTTTGTATATCTTCTATAAATTATCATCAAACATTCAATAGGTCCCAATGATTGCAAATACATATTTATTTATTCTTTTTTTGTTGTTGTTAACAAACTGTGAAATAAAATCATTTTTCTGGAACCATGCTGCTTTTTGACATTAAAAATATAATTGTGATCAAATTTGGTTTATTCCTATTTTATCTCTAATACATTGTCTACCAGACGTGCATACTGATTAAAACAAATCACTACTACAACAAAACTTGCTGACATGGTTGTATATTTGCTTGTTACTTAAAGTCCTAGTTCAGACTGATTTTTAATGTGCCCTGTGTGGATAATTTTTTTGTGAGTTGCACATAGTTTGCATCAGTCATTTTTATTAATTGGCCAGCTGAGTTTGCCAAAATGAATTTCAGCGCACATGTCAGATGTGGCTTGGCTAAAACTGTCTGTAAACTGTCCAAACTCCTACCCTTATACTATTATCACCAACATTAGGTAGTCAGCGAGAAACTTGGACCAGCCAGTCTTTCACTGAGAGCAAAATTCTAAACCTACCCAGATTTCTCTGCTATAGCTGTTGCTATTGCTAATAGCACAGTTTCTCTATGCTTAGTGCATAATAAAGTATGTACTTGTCCCATATCCTTGCCAACATGATTATTCAAAAAATGTAAATAAAAAAGCAATGAGAATAGTTTTTTATTGATGGCAGGGCAGTGTAATAAAGGGTTAAATGCTTAATTGCTCAATGAATAGAGAGGAACTGCAGAGTTGTAGTGCTGCAATAGGAGGTGGCGGATAGGTTAATGGGATTTGCCTTGGGGAGAGGGAATTCCCACTCCGCTAGCATTAAACCAAACCTGAAACAAGCAATTTTCTCTATACTAAATATGACATTATTTAAAATCCCACTGTTGTATTTTGTGTTTAATAGCTGAAAATGTAGGTTTAATGTTTGTATTGTCTCAGCTGAATGTCTTTTGTTATTAGTTTTTTAATCTATTCCCTACAAAAGTATCTGCCAGCTTTATGGGTTGTAGTTATAAATGAGAGTAACTCTATGGCCTAATTAAAGTCTGATGGAAGAGAAAGAGTCATTTGTGTACCTGAATTCTTAACCCTTACAGTGAGAAAAGGAAAAAAAGGAAAACAGCTTAGTTATACAGTACCTTTTAAGGAGATATGGGATTCTGCCAGGCAAGAGCAAAAAGTAAAGACAATGCGCAAAATATTGTGCATTGCTAATTCATTCAAATTTACCTCCATACTTTATGTATTAGATAACTGGTGGGCTGAACTAGGGCTTTAAGTTACTAAGTCTATCCAAAACAGATATTTTAGTTTTAAGTATTCTGAGAAGGATTTCAAGATAGTTCATCAAATAAAAGAATTACCATCATTATATCAGTTATTTTTATTCATTTCCCATTGCTTGTAATCTGATTTGAATGATTACTTAAAGCAGTCTTTTTCAGTCTTGCTATAGCTCTGTGTTGTTTCTTGAGTTCTTGCATTCAGACAGACTTGGAACAGACTGCTTCTTTTTCCCCTATTATCTCTGGAGTTGCTATCATGAATTTGAATGCATAATCCTAGTTCCCAGGGAACTAGTTGGAGAGTTGCCTAGACGAACAGATCTGGTAATAACAAAAATTCTTGCTGATGACTTTTGAAGGACAAATCATTTGAAAACGTATCATTCATTTGTAACTGTTATTCTGCATAATACCATATCCTTTCAAACTGTATGGACTACTGTCAGGTTTTTTTTTTTCCTTTTCTTTTTTCATGGATTTGTTTTTCTTTTTGTGTTAAATAATTTCTGCAAACTCCCGCTGTGAGACCTCTCTTTGCTTTAGTTTCCGTGTTTGCTTATCTGGCACGATTGTTATTATGTGTCCCCCTCTCCCTGTTAATTAATATTTTATAGTATGGACAATTAAACAGGAATAGTTAAAATATTTGGGAAAGATAAAACGAAAACACCAAAAAGAACAAAAACAAACTCTGTAATTATTGCTGGACAGTTTCAACGCAGCAGATCCAAAGAATGATTTAGTAGATAACTTGACACCAATCGTTACCTGTAACTACAGTATTTCATCTGGATCTAGTAACCTTGTGTATCAAATGTGATACTTATATATTAAATCATGTACACCAGGACACAGGCCCATATGCAATTCACTTTTTCACCTGGATTTTCTCCTAGGTGATAATTGTAAACTTGTCAACAAAATGCAATTTAAACCACTAGAAAGCAAAAAAAAAAAATACTACAAATAATTTTGATAGTACTTTATCAACTATTTTTTGGTACTTTTTCAGTTAAAACGTGCTGGAAAGTTATTTTGAATAGAATATGACAAATTATCTCCAAGAAGAAAGCTTGGGAGACAAAGTTAATTGCATATGGGCCCTAGTGTCATTTAATATAATGGTGAGAAAATCAGTGATTCATATTCTGAACTGCTTGAACTGTAGTGTATCAAAATCTAATTTGTTTTTATGGATTACAGGACTTTGCACATCCTTTTTCCCATTTTGTGTTTGTGTAATAATGCAAGTCTTAAAGTGAACCAGAGAGGAAGCACCCTCATGTATTTTGCCATATATCAGTGGGAACATTAGAGTAAACACCTACCCTTCTCTCTGTTTCATTCTTCACTGCTCAGCCTGCTTCTTAACAGCCCTGATAAAATCCCCGTCTGAGCATTCAGTTGGGCTTTGCTCAGGAATCATTATAGCTGAGTCTGTCTTTTCTGATGTCTTTTCAAGCCCAAGCCTGCCCCCTTCTGGCTCTGCTATAATGACTCAGCTATAATGATTCCTGAGCAAAGCCAGACTGAATGCTCAGTCAGGTATTTTATCAGGGCTGATAAGAAGCAGGCTGAGCAGTGAATAATGAAACAGAGAGCAGGGTAGGTGTTTTCTCTAATGTTCCCACTTATATATATGGTAAAATACATGCGGGTGCTTCGTCTCTGGTTCACTTTAAGTTAGGTTCACATTGGGATGTTGCATTACATTCCCTGTATAACAGAAAAGCAACACAACACAATAGAAGGTAAAAGTAATACGCACTTTACAGCCGCACAGCATTGAATACAGTGAAGCTTACAGTGTAGAAAAGTATGCTTCGCTGTACCTATTAACGCACAGGTTTAGCAGTAATGCACTGCATGCAGTGTATTACCATACCACTACCTGTGATACCGAAATGCTACTGCTGCACTGTAGACATCATATAGGTGGTGCATTGCAGTGCAGTAAGCCACGTTACAAAGTGGCTGTTACACTGCACCTTAACCCACCACTGTGTATAAGTCCTTAGCATATAAACTTTATCAATGTCTAAATTTAGATACCTATAATGTTCTGTCAACAAATCCATAGTCATTGCAATGATGAAAGAAATGTCTGAGCTAGGACACAAACTTTTACAACTTTTAGGACACAGATTTTATAAACAACAGGTATCCTGTTGTTTATAAAATCTGTATTATATTACCCATCCAGGATTTTATTTTATGTGCTGCATTTCATTCTAAATGTTACCCCAATACCTAAAAAAACATCGTGGAGTGGCAGTTCTGCTTAAAAATTCATTACCTATTGATGTGGGTGGAGTAGTGTGTGATCCAGCAGGTCGGTTTCTCATTCTGTCAGGGACATTGTATTCCCAAAACATTCAAATCATCAATTGCTATGCGCCCCCTGACCAGGCATTCCCCACAATCCTTGAACTTGCCCCACTCATATCACATGCACCCAACACAATGTTGTACTGGTGTGGTAACTTCAATTTTACGCTAAATGAAGCCTTAGAAAAATCCAAGCCCTCCCCCGATAAATTAACTAAACAGCAACGAATCACTCTTTAGACCCTTTTAGAGGACAACTTTTTAGTTGATGCTTGGAGGGAGTGTCATGGCAACAAACGAGGATATACTCATCATTCAGTAGCTCACAATACATATGCCAAGCTGGACCACATACTGCTCCTAACCTCTATGGTCCCCCAGTTACTTTATGTACGAGATGTTCCCACACCACTGTCTGATCATGATGCCGTCCTGCTATGCATGGACACCCGAATCCCTGCCATCCGTAGGACCCCCTGGAGACTAAACGAATCGCTTCTTATTGACCCATCCACACAGGCCAAAAGGCCTTCGATACTGTGACATGGCCATACATGTTTGAGGTCTTCAGGAGATTGGGTTTGAAAGGGAACTTCCTACACTGGCTCACATTACTATACTCCTCATCCCAAGCTACCTTAAAACTCCCAGGTACCTCCTGCCAACCTATCAATATTTCTCGAGGCACAAGGCAGGGTTGTCCCCTGTCACCTGCCATTTTTGCATTAGCTATGGAGCCTCTTGCAGAGCATGTTAGATCACACCCTGATATTTCAGGATATTCTATTCCTCCCCTCACAGCAAAACTGAGTCTGTTTGCAGATGACGTCCTTCTTATCCTTACCAATCCTATGATTTCGATCCCCAATCTCCTGAAGACCTTTCGCTCCTTTGGCCTGGTTTCAGGTTTGCAACTTAACATTGATAAGTCGGAAATCATGTCTTGTAACTATCCCAAAGACATGGGTAGAATGATGGCCTCAATATTCAGATTTCAATTTCAACCTCACTACATCCAATACCTGGGTGTCAAACTATGTAATGACGTTTCCCAAACGTACAAGTGGAACTATAGACCCCTGGTGCAGGAGCTTTTGACCCTCCTTTCACAATGGGATTTCCTCCATCTTTCCTGGCTCAGAAGAGTAACAGCCATAAAAATTACGTGGCTACCAAAACTTACATATTTCTTTAGGGTACTACCCATTCAAGTACAAACTTCAGATCTACAAAAACTGCAAACGGCCCTATTCAAATTTATTTGGAGAGATAAGCGCCCCCGTATCTCAAGAAAAATTATGCATTGGCACAGGAAAGATGGGGGCCTCTCAGTTCCGCACCTGAAACGATATTTCTATGCCTCTCAACTAGCCTCCCTCCCACTTATTTATGCAGGCCCTCACACACCATTGTGGGTTTCTTTAGAGAATGTCCTCTTATCCCCAATTTCTTGGAAAGGGGCTCTATGGGCAAAAACACCTCTCCCAGCTAATATAGCTACTAATTCTCCCATATCTGCCTTTACACTGGCTATATGGCGCAGATATCGCTTTAAATGGAACCTACAATCCCAACCCTCCCCACGAACAGAATTTCTCCAAAGTCCAGACTTTTTACCTGGCCAAGACCTGCAGGCTTTCCATTGGTGGCAGTTAAATGGTCTAACCTCGCTCAGAAGCTTGATGATAAAAGGCAAACTCTGTACCTTAAACCAGCTTACTGCCGAAAAAAATGTACCACCTCTAGAATATTTTAGGGCCTCCCAAATTTTCCACTATTATAAACGCCTAGTGTCACCAGCCCAAAATATACAGTAATCTTCCTTTGAGAACATCTGTCTGCATGATCCATTGCGTAAAGGAATCTTGTCTTTTCTATACTGTACCTTTAACCAGCCACCCCCTGACTATAAATTCTCATATATGTTAGACTGGGAAAAAGATATAGGTACACCTTTAACTAAAGAACAATGGTCACAATGTTTAGACACCTTATCTAGAGGTAGTCTGCAGACCTCTAATCTAGAATCTTCACTTAGGCTTCTACATAGATCATATTTAGACCCAGTACGTCTACACAAAATTGACCCAACTCACTCCCCCCAATGCTTCCGAGGTTGCACCGCTAATGGGACTACTTTCCACACATGGTGGACATGTCCAAAAGTCGTATTATTCTGGTCAAAACTAACCAGGAAAATATCAAGCTTATTCCCTCCCCATGTAGCTAAAAATCCTAAAGTTTACCTGTTGGGATTAAAGCCCCCAAGATTAACAAACCCACAGCACAGACTTTTGCAATATATTCTTGTAGCTGCTAAAACCTATATAGCTTCCCAATGGCTACAGCCTTCCCTCTCTATGGCAGTATTAGAACGAAGAATCGACCATATAATGGTGTGTGAATGGTTTAATGCCTTAATTAGAGATACAATGGATCAATTCATTAATATCTGGGAACCATGGATAGAGCTTAGAGGGAATCTCAGTCTCCCAACGGTCTTAGTCTATCTCTAAATTTACATATGCAGGAGGCTCAAATCAAAATCAAAGACATGACAATAATGACAATTTTCGACCCCAGATAGCGTATCCCTGTTTCTCCTACTATGATACTATAACTAAACCTTTAAGTTTACTCCATGGCACCTTTTGTCATTATCAAACCTGTTACCCCCAATGTTACAGACTGTACCGTTTTTCTCTTTTCTTTTATTTTTTTCAGAAATATAGTTGTCAAACATCTTTGATATATGTACCTTATACAGTTTAATTATATAATGACTGTAATTTTGTACACCTTTTCTTACGCAGTCGCCCCGCCCATGTTGGGTGATGTTGACTTTTTGGCTAACCATGTACCGTTTTTTTTATTGATCTCATAATAAAAGACTTTGAAACTAAATGTTACCCCAATATGCAGGGACGGATTTGTACTCTTTACCGCCCAAGGCCACTATCACAAGCTGCGCCCCTTCAGTATCGCCAGATGACCCCTCCCCCCTCCTCTACTTTTCCGTCTCCAATGCTGCCCAAGTCCATAGACGCCAGCCACAATGTAAACAGGCACAGAGAGCAAGGTGTCTGCTTCACAGGCGGCTAGCAGCAGAGTACCGTGGTCAGGCGCTCGCCTGATCTCCCTGCATTGCAGCATTTGCAAGCTTGCAAATGCTGCACCAGTTTAGCTTGCTGCTTAGGTGCCCTTGCATCTATGGTGCCCTAGACATGGCCTAGGGGGCCTAGGCCTAAATCTGGCCCTGCCAATATGATGACTTCTGAGTACCCCTTACAGAAGAACTCAAGCCAAAACTTCTCTTTAGTTTGAATAGGGTAAGGGTAGGATTAGGACATCTGATGTGGCTTTTTTTCCCTACCTGTGTTTCCGTTGCAGAATTTTCCAGTCGCAATGACTACTTGAAGACATCTGTCAGTATAACAGGAAGTGAGAGACTAACCTAGAAAAAATGTAATCTCTTTCTACTTTAACAAAAAAAAAAGTTATTTGTCCCTATCTCCATCCCTTCCTGTTTTTACTAAAACCTGTAAGTGAGACAGGACCTGAAGGGAAGTCTTTGCTACGAGAGCTAAGTCACTGACCCAGAACAGCCAACTCCAGTATATTGAGCCCTCAGAACAAAAAGGATACCTGAAAATAAGCCCAGCATTGGTTAATATATCAAGTAATATATCAAGCTCATCGGAGCACAAGCTTCCAATCCCCGGCGTCTTTTTAGCACCTTCAACTCCCTGCTTAAACCCACCCCCCCCCCACCTTCTGTTTCCTCCCTCTCTGCCACAGATTTAGCCACCCACTTCACCAACAAAATAGTCTCCATCCGTCAGGAAATATCCAATCTTCAATCTTCACCTCCCACCTGCTCACAACCTACTCCTTCTCCACCCTATCCTCCCCTCACCTCCTTCACTCCTACTACCACTGAGGGGGTCAACCACCTACTGCAGACTTCCCATACCACTACCTCCCCCCTTGACCCTATCCCTTATGATCTACTTCAGCCTCACTTCACGGATCTGGCCCCAGTCCTCACTACCATGTTTAACCTCTCCCTATCCACAGGCACCTTCCCCGCAGACTTCAAGCAGGCCACTGTACTGCCTCTGCTCAAGAAACCCTCCCTCGACCCCTCGCTACCCTCCAACTACCGCCCGATCTCCCTCCTCCCCTTCGCCTCAAAACTCCTTGAGCGTCTGGTTCACAAACGCCTGACCCAGTACCTCAATGCCAACTCACTACTAGACCCACTGCAATCTGGATTTCGGCCTGCCCACTCAACCGAAACGGCTCTCACCAAAGTGGTCAATGACCTTGCCTTAGCTAAAGCTGAAGGTAAATACACCATTCTCCTCCTCCTTGACCTTTCAGCAGCTTTTGATACAGTAGATCATCCCCTACTCCTCCAGTCCCTCCAATCCATGGGCATTCACGATCTCGCCCTGACCTGGCTTTCATCCTACCTCTCCAACCGCTCCTTCACGACCTCCTTCAATGAGTCCTCGTCCACCCCCAACCCCCCCCCCATTGGGAGTCCCCCAAGGCTCGGTCCTTGGCCCCCTACTGTTCTCCCTATACACATCCTCCATTGGCAAGGTTATCTCCTCCATGGGTTTTAACTATCATCTGTATGCAGATGACACCCAAATCTATCTCCACACCCCTGACATATCCACCACTACCATGGACAAGGTCTCCTTCTGCCTATCTGCCATCTCCTCCTGGATGTCCGCTAGGTTCCTAAAACTAAATCTAGACAAAACGGAATTTATGATCTTCCCACCCCGGTCATCCCTGGACCTCCCAGATGTGCAGGTCACTGTTAACCACACTACTATTCACCCTACCTCTCAAGCCCGCTGTCTGGGTGTCACCCTGGACTCCGCACTCTCCTTCACTCCCCACATCCAAAACCTCACAAAGTCCTGCAACTTCCACCTTCGTAACATCTGTAAGATTCGCCCTTTCCTGACCCCTGCCACCACCAAACTCCTCATCCATGCCCTCATAATTTCCCGCCTCGACTACTGCAATGCCCTTCTGTCTGGACTCCCTAAGACCCGAATAGCCCCACTGCAGTCCATCATGAATGCGGCTGCCAGAATTATCCACTCCTCCCATCGCTCCACCAGGGCGGCTCCCCTCTGTGAATCCCTCCACTGGCTTCCTATCCAGTCCAGAATCAGATTCAAGATATTGTGTCTGACCTACAAATCCATCCACAAAACCTGTCCAACCTACATTTCTGATCTTACTCAGAGATACACACCAAGCCGCTCACTCCGCTCCTCCAATGAACTTCGCCTGACCGTCCCCCGCATCACCCAGTCCCATGCACGCCTCCAAGACTTCTCAAGAGCCGCTCCGACACTATGGAACTCCCTACCTCCACCCATTAGGGCAGCCCCCTCCTTCAACACCTTCAAGAAGGCCCTCAAAACTCACCTTTTCACTCTTGCCTACCACCCCTCACAATTGCTCTAAACCCACAGCCGAACTCTGGTCCCCTACCTCTCGTGTCCCTACCTCTCCCTCTAGATTGTAAGCCTTTGGGCAGGGTCCTCACTCCTTTTGTGTCCTACCTGATCATGCACCTCTATTACTGTGCACCCATGCTATGCATTTGAGTGAACCTAACTTGCCTAACTCCATGCTCCCATCCAGTGACTGACTAAGCATTACCTTGTACTCATACTGTGCTGTGTGATCTGGTTTTCTTGTATTCCTGTATTGTCATATTGCTGTTTGTCACCCCTAAATATTGTCTGTAACCTAAATTAATGTCCAGCGCTGCGTAATATGTTGGCGCTTTATAAATACAACAAATAAATAAATAAATAATAAATAATAAGTATATAGTTTTAAGGATTCATTCAGAGCTAGAATACGGACTATATCAAAGAGACTTGCACAAGACTCTATTATAACAGTTATAACATGAACTACAACATCTCAGTAGCTTTATATATAGTCTCACCATAGGAAATATTTATTTACATTATATTATCTTGACTTGTGTAATCCAAACTGGTGAATGGCTGCAGATTATGCTGTTTTACCATTTGAGAAGGGCTGCCTGTGGGCATTAGCAAAACTTCCATAAACCACAGTGGGTTTCTAAAAACCATCTTTAGGCCTTCCTCAGCCTTACATGGCACTGCAGAGCCCCTGTGTATAGCACAGCTAAGGGCCAGGAGAAGACATGATAGTACTCCTATGTCAGGAAGTCCAGCTGAGTTTGGAAATCATACTGGGGCTCAGAATAGCCCATTGGTGTCTACTGCTAAGGTGATAAAACTGGCATAGTATGTAGCTCCACCCTTGCATAAGGTGATAAAACTGGCATAGTACGTAGCTCCACCCTTGCATAAGGTGATAACACTGGCATAGTACGTAACTCCACCCTTGCATAAGGTGATAAAACTGGCATAGTGCATAGCTTCACCCTTGCATAAGGTGATAAAACTGGCATAGTCTATAGCTCCACCCCTGCAACTATATACAATTTTTATAATGCAGGATTTTGTTAAAGAGGAACTATCGCAAAAATCTTAAAATTTAAAACACATACAAATAAAAAGTAAGTTTCTTCCTAAATAAATTAAGCCATAATTTACCTTTTTCCTCTGTTGCTGGCATTTACAGTAAGTAGTAGAAATCTGACATTACTGACAGATTTTGGGCTAGTCCATCTCTCCATAGGGTATTCTCAGCATGGCTTTTATTCTTTATAAAGACACTTTCTGAATAAGATTTATACAAAGATGCTGACCAGTCTCCCTGCTCACTGTTCACTTTTTTGGCAGTTGGACTGAGCAACTGCCATTCACTGAGTGCATTTTGAAAATAAAGAAATCCCTGTGAACGCAGGGATCTCCATGAGGAGATGGGCTAGTCCAAACCTGTCGGTTCTGTCAGATTTCTACTGCCTACTGTAAGTGACAGCAACATAGAAGAAAAGTAATGTATGGCTCATTTTACTCTGGAAGAAACATACTTTTTAATTGTATATGTTTACATATATTTTAAATTTTAAGATTTTTGTGACAGAGGTCTTTTAAGGAGGCCATGGTGCACAAATTTTACATGATTGGCTTAGAAAATGTCACATCAGCCTTATTTACTGTATGTTTAGTCCCTGTTGAATTATGGGGGGCAAATGCAGAGTGTGTGACACAGCACAAGGTCAGAATAACAAAAACAAAGTAGTGTGCCTTCTTAATATGCAGATATTGTAATAGCTTAGTGTAGACTGGAAGATTATTGTGTTTTGGCCGCAAACAAATGAATCTTTCCTACACTTGCCGGCTCTCTTTATTCTAGTTTTGCTTGTTATCTGTATCGCATTGTCGTGAATTATTAAACACTCGCTGTGAAAATCAAATCTGTATTTTTCAAAAGTACTGACAATAGTTAGTAATTGCATTTTTCCTAAACAAATCTTACAAGGAGTCTGTCTGTGGCAGAGTATGCATTTTAGTAGATATGATTGAAGAAAATACATATATCCGTGTGCTAAATCAAATCAAATTCAGAAAATATGAGTGATGATATTACATTGAGCCTTTAAACATTTGAAATGAATGTGGACCATGTCTGCTGTGCTGTTTCTTAAAGCTACACATCCTTTTATAACCTGTGCAGTGTAATCGCTCATAGAATGATTTCTGTGTACTGATAAAGGCAGAATCATCCAGCAAATAAAATCAGTCACTAGATATCTGAAACTATTAAAGCAAATACTGTATATTCCATTATTGATCTGTTCATATCTTACATGGCTGTTGTATTTTCTAAGTCTGAACGGATATATATTTCCTTATGGGACTATAAACCTAAATGTGGCTCCTTTTTTCTTTTGTCAGATAAGCGATCTTCAGGGTCACACTTATAATGACATCTAGCCTAGGTTATAGTAGTCAGAAATTTCTGAATAGAGAATAGATTTTTGAGGCCGTTTGTGATCCTTAAAACCTGGCCTGTGTTCATTACCATTTGTTTGCAAATAGAAAGCAAAAGCACATCCCATCTGGGTCATATTGGACTGTAGCGAGAAGAGTTATTAAATTATCAATTAGCAATTGTAGGAATATTGTTCTCACAGCCAGTGTATGCATAGCAAGACAACCCATCATACATTTTCTCTACCATTCTTTCTACTACACTAGCTGTGGTCTAATATGACCCAGGTGAGGAATATTTTGGAAGTCTATGCCAAATTTTCAGCACCACTTATACTTTTTTTAAAGTCCCCTAGTCAAAGTGAACCCCAGTAAATCAGGCCTTTGACTCATGGCAGATACTCCTCTGCGCGGAGGACCATTATCAGTGCATCCAAAGCTGTAGCTAAAGGGAAAACCCCATGAGGCATCACTGGGTTGGACACCCAGTAGGAATAACATTTGATATTTACACTTTCCAAAATATTTTTTGACTTACAACAGTTACCTGAAGCTTTAAACACTGTCCAGCCTGATGACCGACTCAGCTATCTACATTATTCAGGGGATAAACAGCAAAGCAAGTTATTTTTAGTACAACTGCGAGGACAATAGTGTCATTTTTAAACACAATATGATGCCTGTCAAGGTGGCTTATCATTGCTAAGATACAAAGGTGAAATGTTCACACTTTAGTAATAAAATGGCTTTAGAGCCATTAGCAAGCTAGACAATATTCAGAATAATTTTGACAGTGCTTTTTTATCTACCTTTTAGTACTTTTCAATTGCAGATTGCTGAAAAGTTAGTTAATACAGCAGATGAAAAATTATCTCCTGGGAGACATTTTTGGAGATAAAGTTAATTGCACTAATGCTATAGCATTTGAATTGTTGCTGAGTGCTGCGCAGCAAATATAGTATACAAGTATATTTTAATTAAGGTAAGGCAGTACTTAATGGATAATTACAGTAACTGATGTAGCAAATAGAATACTTTAATTTAGCATATTTTGGTGTTCTTCTTGAATACAGCCCAGAGTTAAAACTGTGCTATAAACCACTGAATTAAAGGGATACTGTAGGGGGGGTCGGGGGAAAATGAGTTGAACTTACCCAGGGCTTCTAATGGCCCCTCGCAGACATCCTGTACCCACGAAGCCACTCACCGATACTCCGGCCCCGCCTCCGGTTCACTTCTGGAATTTCAGACTTTAAAGTCTGAAAACCACTGTGCCTGCGTAGCTGCATCCTCGCTCCCGCTGATGTCACCAGGAGAGTATTGCACAAGCCCAGTATGGTCTTTGGTCTGCGCAGTATGCTCCTGGTGCCATCAGCGGGAGCGAGGACACGGCAATGCAGGCGCAGTGGTTTTCTGACTTTAAAGTCAGAAATTCCAGAAGTGAACTGGAGGCGGGGCCGGAGCATCAGTGAGTGGCTGCGCGGGCACAGGATGTCTGTGGGGGGCCATTAGAAGCCCCGGGTAACTTCAACTCATTTTCCCCCGACCCCCCTACAGTATCCTTTAAGGAACATGGGAAGGAGTTTTAAATTGACTTTCTCAAGAGATACATTGCTCATACCTCCCACCTTTCTGAGTTAAGAAACAGCGTTAAGAGACACCCCTGTCACACCTCTATGCATGTCCCTGCCACACTACTATTGTACAGCAAAGTAACGTATTCATCATAACAAGATGGAGTTCTATAATTTAAACTACACTTGTTCTTTCTATCATAATAAGTTTCTCTTTATATCAAAGTGAAATTAATTCAGAATTTCCTCTCTGATGTAAAAGATTAGTCACAGCATGATGACCTTTATGGACAAAAACAATTTTCATTACAGTTGTAAATCCTAAAGTATACAAGTCGGTTTAATTTTTCAAGGAGCACTAAAAGGGTTAAGCCTCAGTACTGTATTTACTCTATGGGGAGAACTGCCTAGAGTCTAGTCACAGCTGCTGATAAGAACTAATTGGTCTGGCTAAACAAGCACAGGAACACAGAGCAGTGGGTTTCTTCAACAACTATATGCAGAATAAAGATTTTTCATTGTGTGCTGAGCAAGAGATTGGGTCCACTTTAACATTTAAAAATAAGAAATATAACAATCTAAATGATGGGAATAAAGTTTAAAGAAATGTAAACACATTTTAAGTAAAATAATACATATATTTACATAGATCTGTACATCAGTCCTGTGAGAGGGAAAAATGAGGAAGAAGGAGTGACGGTGGACTGTCCCTCTTTAAAAGGTTGGGAGCTAAAGGGGCTCATAAACTGGTCGATTTCAGGCATTGATCGATCGATCGTTCTAAATCAAATCTATCGATCGATCGATTTGCGGCCGATTTCGATCGATTTGATCCATCTGACAGGATGGAAAATCTAGGTCGATCTGCTGCTGGCAGCAGATTGATGGTCCAATAATGCATTTAGATCGATTTCCAATAGATTTCACTCTGAAATCTATTGGAAATCGGTTCCTAGTGTGTGGCACACATCAGATAGATTCCTGTCAGATTCGACTTGACAGGCATCTGACAGAAATCTATCTGATGGTCGAATCTGCTGTAAATCTATAAGTGTATGGCTTCCTTAAGATTGTTGTAGAAAAATCAATGTGTAAACAAAGCCCTTCAGGTATTATTCCAACATGTAAAGTGATATTATGTTAACATATTTCCATGAATGTTGATAAAATATTTTGTAAGAAGTCAAAAGCTTATGATTTTTTTTTTTAGGCAGAAAAGATTCTCATAATATTATCATGCAGAGTCCTATGAGCTCACAATGTGTTAAAGCCTAGCACATTCCTAATACATGAGAGTTTTGTACATTGTAGCCAGGAATATAGATTTCCTTCAGACGTGAGTGCTGTATTTTGATCATCAATACACAGGCTTCTTTGCTTCCTGGTAAAATTCTATCATTGGGAATGCAGGCTGTGATGCTGCAGGCTTCACTTGACAGAAATCTGCCAGAGTACATTTTAGTTCAAGTTACATGAATTGACTGCACCGCATGGTCACTCACAGCCTTTCACATTCAATTTTAATCTGTTCACTGAGCAAGGGCTCCAAAGGCCTGAAACACTATGTTTTCATGATGGGTGGAGGGAGGTTTATGGAGACATTAATCACCGCAGCAGTGTCTGATGTTCAGAGCTTTTCTAAACTGGGGAGCATTTTGAGGACATGAAAGACCACTTGGATTACAGGGTCACTTTACAGCGGAAGATTCTGGGGGTGCTAATGTGCTCAAAGAGGATATTGTATTGTGCAGAAGAACTTAGTAGCTACTTCAGATCCCATTAACAACAGTTCATGCAGGTCTGTTCATTGTTTCTTGCATTATTACGATTGTGTCTGCTTTGCACGTGTGCTATATTGTGCCAGGAATTTTCCCATGTAGTTGGATGAGAAAATCTTGCATAGCTGAGATGATTAATGAACACATTCTATTAATCCTTTAGCATGCAGATCTCTCACAGCCATAGGTAAAGAGTTATTTCTCCTTACTACAAAAATCTGTCCAATAAATGTCATCAGCACACAAGACGTTTTGTAGCTGAATCAATAAAAATGATCTTTCATCATCAGCTGCGATAACTTTTCTAGGAAACTTTTGGCAGCTGTATATGGTATTGGTATAAAAGATACCACGAGTTTCCCTCTGTCTACCTCATGCTTCAGAGGTCTGAATAAAGTCAGAATTCAAATGACTGGATCCCTCAGTATCACACTTGCTTTTCTGGGTTTACTGCAATGACACATTTTTCACAGGGCAGGGGGATCGCACATGTCTGCAGGGATGCTAAGAAGCAGGAAATGTGAGACCCCACTAGCTGCAGAAGTTTGGCAGCCACCATAGGTACATGATAATCATCAGGCTCCACAGGCGCTTAAATTTACCCTCCTTGCCAATAATTATAATGGCGGTGCCCAAAAATTGACGTTGGGGGGTGTTGCAGTGGAAGAGATAGTTAAAGGAATTCTGAGCAGACGTCGTGGATATCCATATCAGCATACCCACGGCTATTTGGCTAAGAGGAGACACTTACCGGTCTCTTAGGTAAGTGCTCCTGGGCTGGCCGCTATCAATTACACGGACTCACAGAGAGGACCTGCAGGCTTTCTCTTCTGGGGTCACAGCTCAACTTTCAGAAGAGTGGCCGGATCCCATGTAATTGATAGCGGCCAGCCTGAGAGCAGGAGCACTTACCTAAGGGACCGGTAAGTGTCTCCTCTTAACCAAATAGCCATGGGTATGTTTATATGCATACCCACAGCATCTGCTCAGGGTGCCTTTAAGGTTAGGCATGGGGAAGAATTACCAGTGGGGGGGGGGGGGGGGTTTGCGGAGAAGGGTAAGGTTAAGCGTGGGTTAGGAAGGCTTAACCATGGGGAAGGGGGGGGGTCTGCGGTGGTGGGGACAGTAAGGTTAGGCATTGGATAGGAAGGGTTAAAGTTAGCTGCGGGGGCTGGTTAGCGGTGGCAGGGATGGTTAAGATTAGGCGTTGGTTAGGAAAAGTTAAGGTTAGCGGGTGGGGTGGTGATTTCTGGTGATGGGGACGGTTAAGGTTATGCGTGTGGAGGGGGGGGGTTATCAGTAAAGGGAGGCTTGAGTGTGAGAATAGGCTTAGGCTTACCTATAGTAAAATTTCGGTATTTTATATTTACCAATATTACTAATATTTTATACTAATATTACTAATATTACTAGTATACTAATATTTTATATTTACCAATATTTTACTATTGTTTTTGCACTTTAATAGTAAAATATTGGTACATTTACAGATATTCTACTATCAGGATTGCTGGGCACCCCAATTTCCTGGTGCTCTTTTTTTTTGGCATACACATGTGTGAGTATAGCTTAGATTAATCCCTTAAATCTCACTAACTGCTGAAACAGCCATTAAGTGTGAATTTCAAAATGAAATCAGCAAAGCTACTGCAGGGGTTTGAGAAAATAACAAACTAATCACAGATATGCCTGTGTAATACCAATTGTTAAAATACTTGAACGTTGGTGATTGGATGAGGACTAGTGATGATCATGTCTAGAACGAAAAAAGGAGCATGTGAACAGTTTGGTCAGGTGATAGCAGAGACAGTTCTATCATGAAGCAAGGTGAAACACCTGCATCAGGTGCAGAGATTACAGGGTTGGCATGTTTGTACTGTGTGTTTAAACTTACAGCATGCAGTCAGAGTAGGAAGAAAGACGAGAGGAGAGCTAGAGAGGTGAAGAGGTAGTCTTCGAGGAAAATCATCTTGTTATGCTGTGTGAGGAGTCTGACAGTGAGGAGGTGGGGGGGGGCAGGAGAGCAGCAGTGTTCTATTTGACTTAGACAGCAGAAGGGAGGAGGTGGCACTGCTGTCCTGACTGGGGAGGAATGGAGTAAGACTGACTGGCTGAGTGTGAGCAGTTTGTTTGTTTGTTACAGACTCGAAGCCAGCCAGCCAGTGTGTTATTGTGTTGAGCTGCAACATGTCATGCCTCAAGTTGTTGCATATGCTCCCTTCCATTAAATGAACCATAGTAAATTGTCAGATGATATGCAATCATTCCAAATCGGGGGGGGAGGGGGGACTCACCCTCACAAGTTTGCCTCAGGCAGCAAAAGGTCTAGAACCGGCCCTGGGGGATAAATTATGTAAGTCTCTGTTTTGCTAGTCATGATCATGTAGTAAAGCAGGATGTTATCACAGCGAGTAAGAGCTTTCCAAGTCTATTAGCTTACTCTGCATGCTTCTCCATGAGTTCTCCTAGACAAGAACATTACTAATGAGGACTGTTTTCTTTGGGGGATTTTTTTTTCTTTTTGGGGGTGGGCGAGGGGGTAGATACTCTTTAAATGTATGAGATCTTTTTAAGCTGAATATGCAGAAAATACTTCCCCTTCCTAGTGTGAGTGTGGTGTGCTAGGGATTACATGATGCTGTTATATACTTCCCCTTCCTAGTGTGAGTGCGGTGTGCTAGGGATTACATGAAGCTGTTATATACTTCCCCTTCCTAGTGTGAGTGCGGTGTGCTAGGGATTACATGAAGCTGTTATATACTTCCCCTTCCTAGTGTGAGTGCGGTGTGCTAGGGATTACATGAAGCTGTTATATACTTCCCCTTCCTAGTGTGAGTGCAGTGTGCTAGGGATTACATGACGCTGTTATATACTTCCCCTTCCTAGTGTGAGTGCAGTGTGCTAGGGATTACATGACGCTGTTATATACTTCCCCTTCCTAGTGTAAGTGCAGTGTGCTAGGGATTACATGAAGCTGCTATATATACTTCCCCTTCCTAGTGTGAGTGTGGTGTGCTAGGGATTACATGACACTGTTATATACTTCCCCTTCCTAGTGTGAGTGCGGTGTGCTAGGGATTACATGAAGCTGCTATATATACTTCCCCTTACTAGTGTGAGTGTGGTGTGCTAGGGATTACATGACACTGTTATATACTTCCCCTTCCTAGTGTGAGTGCAGTGTGCTAGGGATTACATGAAGCTGTTATATACTTCCCCTTCCTAGTGTGAGTGCGGTGTGCTAGGGATTACATAAAGCTGTTATATACTTCCCCTTCCTAGTGTGAGTGCAGTGTGCTAGGGATTACATGACGCTGTTATATACGTCCCCTTCCTAGTGTGAGTGCAGTGTGCTAGGGATTACATGACACTGTTATGTACTTCCCCTTCCTAGTGTGAGTGCGGTGTGCTAGGGATTACATGACGCTGTTATATACTTCCCCTTCCTAGTGTGAATGCGGTGTGCTAGGGATTACATGAAGCTGTTATATACTTCCCCTTCCTAGTGTGAGTGCAGTGTGCTAGGGATTACATGAAGCTGTTATATACTTCCCCTTCCTAGTGTGAGTGCAGTGTGCTAGGGATTACATGAAGCTGCTATATATACTTCCCCTTCCTAGTGTGAGTGTGGTGTGCTAGGGATTACATGACACTGTTATATACTTCCCCTTCCTAGTGTGAGTGCGGTGTGCTAGGGATTACATGACGCTGTTATATACTTCCCCTTCCTAGTGTAAGTGCGGTGTGCTAGGGATTACATGACGCTGTTATATACGTCCCCTTCCTAGTGTGAGTGCGGTGTGCTAGGGATTACATGAAGCTGCTATATATACTTCCCCTTCCTAGTGTGAGTGCAGTGTGCTAGGGATTACATGACGCTGTTATATACTTCCCCTTCCTAGTGTGAGTGCGGTGTGCTAGGGATTACATGACGCTGTTATATACTTCCCCTTCCTAGTGTGAGTGCAATGTGCTAGTGATTACATGACGCGGTTATATACTTCCCCTTCCTAGTGTGAGTGCAGTGTGGTAGGGATTACATGACGCTGTTATATACTTCCCCTCCCTAGTGTGAGTGTGGTGTGCTAGGGATTACATGAAGCTGTTATATACTTCCCCTTCCTAGTGTGAGTGCGGTGTGGTAGGGATTACATGAAGCTGTTATATACGTCCCCTTCCTAGTGTGAGTGCGGTGTGCTAGGGATTACATGAAGCTGCTATATATACTTCCCCTTCCTAGTGTGAGTGTGGTGTGCTAGGGATTACATGAAGCTGTTATATATACTTCCCCTTCCTAGTGTGAGTGCAGTGTGCTAGGGATTACATGACGCTGTTATATACTTCCCCTTCCTAGTGTGAGTGCGGTATGCTAGGGATTACATGACGCTGTTATATACTTCCCCTTCCTAGTGTAAGTGCGGTGTGCTAGGGATTACATGACGCTGCTATATACTTCCCCTTCCTAGTGTGAGTGCGGTGTGCTAGGGATTACATGACGCTGTTATATACTTCCCCTTCCTAGTGTGAGTGCAGTGTGCTAGGGATTACATGACGCTGTTATATACTTCCCCTTCCTAGTGTGAGTGTGGTGTGCTAGGGATTACATGAAGCTGTTATATACTTCCCCTTCCTAGTGTGAGTGCAGTGTGCTAGGGATTACATGACGCTGTTATATACTTCCCCTTCCTAGTCTTAATGCAGTGTGCTAGGGATTACATGAAGCTGCTATATATACTTCCCCTCACTAGTGTGAGTGCTGTGTCCTAGGGATTACATGACGCTGTTATATACTTCCCCTTCCTAGTGTGAGTGCGGTGTGCTAGGGATTACATGACGCTGTTATATACTTCCCCTTCCTAGTGTGAGTGCAGTGTGCTAGGGATTACATGACGCTGTTATATACTTCCCCTTCCTAGTGTGAGGGCAGTGTACTAGGGATTACATGAAGCTGTTATATATACCTCCCCTTCCTAGTGTGAGTGAAGTGTGCTAGGGATTACATGACGCTGTTATATACTTCCCCTTCCTAGTGTGAGTGCAGTGTGCTAGGGATTACATGACGCTGTTATATACTTCCCCTTCCTAGCGTGAGTGCGGTGTGCTAGGGATTACATGACGCTGTTATATACTTCCCCTTCCTAGTGTGAGTGCAGTGTGCTAGGGATTACATGACGCTGTTATATACTTCCCCTTTCTAGTGTGAGTGCGGTGTGCTAGGGATTACATGACGCTGTTATATACTTCCCCTTCCTAGTGTGAGTGCAGTGTGCTAGGGATTACATGAAGCTGTTATATATACTTCCCCTTCCTAGTGTGAGTGCAGTGTGCTAGGGATTACATGACGTTGTTATATACTTTCCCTTCCTAGTGTGAGTGCGGTGTGCTAGGGATTACACGAAGCTATTATATACTTAACCTTCCTAGTGTGAGTGCGGTGTGCTAGGGATTACATGATGCTATTATATACTTCCCCTTCCTAGTGTGAGTGCGGTGTGCTAGGGATTACATGACGCTATTATATACTTCCCCTTCCTAGTGTGAGTGTGGTGTGCTAGGGATTACATGAAGCTGTTATATACTTCCCCTTCCTAGTGTGAGTGCGGTGTGCTAGGGATTACATAAAGCTGTTATATACTTCCCCTTCCTAGTGTGAGTGCGGTGTGCTAGGGTTTACATGAAGCTGTTATATACTTCCCCTTCCTAGTGTAAGTGTGGTGTGCTAGGGATTACATGACACTGTTATATACTTCCCCTTCCTAGTGTGAGTGCGGTGTGCTAGGGATTACATGAAGCTGTTATATACTTCCCCTTCCTAGTGTGAGTGCGGTGTGCTAGGGATTACATGAAGCTGTTATATACTTCCCCTTCCTAGTGTGAATGCAGTGTGCTAGGGATTACATGAAGTTGTTATATACTTCCCCTTCCTAGTGTGAGTGCGGTGTGCCAGGGATTACATGAAGCTGTTATATACTTCCCCTTCCTAGTGTGAGTGCAGTGTGCTAGGGATTACATGACGCTGTTATATACTTCCCCTTCCTAGTGTGAGTGCGGTGTGCCAGGGATTACATGTAGCTGTTATATACTTCCCCTTCCTAGTGTGAGTGTGGTGTGCTAGGGATTACATGACACTGTTATATACTTCCCCTTCCTAGTGTGAGTGCGGTGTGCTAGGGATTACATGAAGCTGTTATATACTTCCCCTTCCTAGTGTGAGTGCAGTGCGCTAGGGATTACATGACGCTGTTATATACTTCCCCTTCCTAGTGTGAGTGCGGTGTGCTAGGGATTACATGAAGCTGTTATATACTTCCCCTTCCTAGTGTGAGTGCGGTGTGCTAGGGATTACATGAAGCTGTTATATACTTCCCCTTCCTAGCGTGAGTGCGGTGTGCTAGGGATTACATGACACTGTTATATACTTCCCCTTCCTAGTGTGAGTGCGGTGTGCTAGGGATTACATGAAGCTGCTATATATACTTCCCCTTCCTAGTGTGAGTGCGGTGTGCTAGGGATTACATGAAGCTGCTATATATACTTCCCCTTCCTAGTGTGAGTGCAGTGTGCTAGGGATTACATGACGCTGTTATATACTTCCCCTTCCTAGTGTGAGTGCAGTGTGCTAGGGATTACATGATGCTGTTATATACTTCCCCTTCCTAGTGTGAGTGCGGTGTGCTAGGGATTACATGACGCTGCTATATATACTTCCCCTTCCTAGTGTGAGTGTGGTGTGCTAGGGATTACATGACACTGTTATATACTTCCCCTTCCTAGTGTGAGTGCGGTGTGCTAGGGATTACATGACACTGTTATATACTTCCCCTTCCTAGTGTGAGTGTGGTGTGCTAGGGATTACATGACGCTGTTATATACTTCCCCTTCCTAGTGTGAGTGCGGTGTGCTACGGATTACATGACGCTGTTATATACTTCCCCTTCCTAGTGTGATTGCGGTGTGCTAGGGATTACATGAAGCTGTTATATACTTCCCCTTCCTAGTGTGAGTGTGGTGTGCTAGGGATTACATGACGCTATTATATACTTCCCCTTCCTAGTGTGAGTGCAGTGTGCTAGGGTTTACATGACGCTGTTATATACTTCCCCTTCCTAGTGTGAGTGTGGTGTGCTAGGGATTACATGACACTGTTATATACTTCCCCTTCCTAGTGTGAGTGCGGTGTGCTAGGGATTACATGAAGCTGTTATATACTTCCCCTTCCTAGTGTGAGTGCGGTGTGCTAGGGATTACATGAAGCTGCTATATATACTTCCCCTTCCTAGTGTGAGTGTGGTGTGCTAGGGATTACATGAAGCTGTTATATATACTTACCCTTCCTAGTGTGAGTGTGGTGTGCTAGGGATTAAATGACGCTATTATATACTTCCCCTTCCTAGTGTGAGTGCAGTGTGCTAGGGTTTACATGACGCTGTTATATACTTCCCCTTCCTAGTGTGAGTGTGGTGTGCTAGGGATTACATGACACTGTTATATACTTCCCCTTCCTAGTGTGAGTGCGGTGTGCTAGGGATTACATGAAGCTGTTATATACTTCCCCTTCCTAGTGTGAGTGCGGTGTGCTAGGGATTACATGAAGCTGCTATATATACTTCCCCTTCCTAGTGTGAGTGTGGTGTGCTAGGGATTACATGAAGCTGTTATATATACTTCCCCTTCCTAGTGTGAGTGCGGTGTGCTAGGGATTACATGACGCTGTTATATACTTCCCCTTCCTAGTGTGAGTGCGGTGTGCTAGGGATTACATGAAGCTGTTATATACTTCCCCTTCCTAGTGTGAGTGCGGTGTGGTAGGAATTACATGACGCTGTTATATACTTCCCCTCCCTAGTGTGAGTGTGGTGTGCTAGGGATTACATGAAGCTGTTATATACGTCCCCTTCCTAGTGTGAGTGCGGTGTGCTAGGGATTACATGAAGCTGCTATATATACTTCCCCTTCCTAGTGTGAGTGTGGTGTGCTAGGGATTACATGAAGCTGTTATATATACTTCCCCTTCCTAGTGTGAGTGCAGTGTGCTAGGGATTACATGACGCTGTTATATACTTCCCCTTCCTAGTGTGAGTGCGGTGTGCTAGGGATTACATGACGCTGTTATATACTTCCCCTTCCTAGTGTGAGTGCGGTGTGCTAGGGATTACATGACGCTGTTATATACTTCCCCTTCCTAGTGTGAGTGCAGTGTGCTAAGGATTACATGACGCTGTTATATACTTCCCCTTCCTAGTGTGAGTGTGGTGTGCTAGGGATTACATGAAGCTGTTATATTCTTCCCCTTCCTAGTGTGAGTGCAGTGTGCTAGGGATTACATGACGCTGTTATATACTTCCCCTTCCTAGTCTTAATGCAGTGTGCTAGGGATTACATGAAGCTGCTATATATACTTCCCCTCCCTAGTGTGAGTGCTGTGTCCTAGGGATTACATGACGCTGTTATATACTTCCCCTTCCTAGTGTGAGTGCGGTGTGCTAGGGATTACATGAAGCTGTTATATACTTCCCCTTCCTAGTGTGAGTGTGGTGTGCTAGGGATTACATGACGCTATTATATACTTCCCCTTCCTAGTGTGAGTGCAGTGTGCTAGGGTTTACATGACGCTGTTATATACTTCCCCTTCCTAGTGTGAGTGTGGTGTGCTAGGGATTACATGACACTGTTATATACTTCCCCTTCCTAGTGTGAGTGCGGTGTGCTAGGGATTACATGAAGCTGTTATATACTTCCCCTTCCTAGTGTGAGTGCGGTGTGCTAGGGATTACATGAAGCTGCTATATATACTTCCCCTTCCTAGTGTGAGTGTGGTGTGCTAGGGATTACATGAAGCTGTTATATATACTTCCCCTTCCTAGTGTGAGTGTGGTGTGCTAGGGATTACATGACGCTATTATATACTTCCCCTTCCTAGTGTGAGTGCAGTGTGCTAGGGTTTACATGACGCTGTTATATACTTCCCCTTCCTAGTGTGAGTGTGGTGTGCTAGGGATTACATGACACTGTTATATACTTCCCCTTCCTAGTGTGAGTGCGGTGTGCTAGGGATTACATGAAGCTGTTATATACTTCCCCTTCCTAGTGTGAGTGCGGTGTGCTAGGGATTACATGAAGCTGCTATATATACTTCCCCTTCCTAGTGTGAGTGTGGTGTGCTAGGGATTACATGAAGCTGTTATATATACTTCCCCTTCCTAGTGTGAGTGCGGTGTGCTAGGGATTACATGACGCTGTTATATACTTCCCCTTCCTGGTGTGAGTGCGGTGTGCTAGGGATTACATGAAGCTGTTATATACTTCCCCTTCCTAGTGTGAGTGCGGTGTGGTAGGGATTACATGACGCTGTTATATACTTCCCCTCCCTAGTGTGAGTGTGGTGTGCTAGGGATTACATGAAGCTGTTATATACGTCCCCTTCCTAGTGTGAGTGCGGTGTGCTAGGGATTACATGAAGCTGCTATATATACTTCCCCTTCCTAGTGTGAGTGTGGTGTGCTAGGGATTACATGAAGCTGTTATATATACTTCCCCTTCCTAGTGTGAGTGCAGTGTGCTAGGGATTACATGACGCTGTTATATACTTCCCCTTCCTAGTGTGAGAGCGGTGTGCTAGGGATTACATGACGCTGTTATATACTTCCCCTTCCTAGTGTGAGTGCGGTGTGCTAGGGATTACATGACGCTGTTATATACTTCCCCTTCCTAGTGTGAGTGCAGTGTGCTAAGGATTACATGACGCTGTTATATACTTCCCCTTCCTAGTGTGAGTGTGGTGTGCTAGGGATTACATGAAGCTGTTATATACTTCCCCTTCCTAGTGTGAGTGCAGTGTGCTAGGGATTACATGACGCTGTTATATACTTCCCCTTCCTAGTCTTAATGCAGTGTGCTAGGGATTACATGAAGCTGCTATATATACTTCCCCTCCCTAGTGTGAGTGCTGTGTCCTAGGGATTACATGACGCTGTTATATACTTCCCCTTCCTAGTGTGAGTGCGGTGTGCTAGGGATTACATGACGCTGTTATATACTTCCCCTTCCTAGTGTGAGTGCAGTGTACTAGGGATTACATGAAGCTGTTATATATACCTCCCCTTCCTAGTGTGAGTGAAGTGTGCTAGGGATTACATGACGCTGTTATATACTTCCCCTTCCTAGTGTGAGTGCAGTGTGCTAGGGATTACATGACGCTGTTATATACTTCCCCTTCCTAGTGTGAGTGCAGTGTACTAGGGATTACATGAAGCTGTTATATATACCTCCCCTTCCTAGTGTGAGTGAAGTTTGCTAGGGATTACATGACGCTGTTATATACTTCCCCTTCCTAGTGTGAGTGCAGTGTGCTAGGGATTACATGACGCTGTTATATACTTCCCCTTTCTAGTGTGAGTGCGGTGTGCTAGGGATTACATGACGCTGTTATATACTTCCCCTTCCTAGTGTGAGTGCAGTGTGCTAGGGATTACATGAAGCTGTTATATATACTTCCCCTTCCTAGTGTCAGTGCAGTGTGCTAGGGATTACATGACGTTGTTATATACTTTCCCTTCCTAGTGTGAGTGCGGTGTGCTAGGGATTACATAAAGCTGTTATATACTTCCCCTTCCTAGTGTGAGTGCAGTGTGCTAGGGATTACATGACACTGTTATATACGTCCCCTTCCTAGTGTGAGTGCAGTGTGCTAGGGATTACATGACGCTGTTATATACGTCCCCTTTCTAGTGTGAGTGCAGTGTGCTAGGGATTACATGACACTGTTATGTACTTCCCCTTCCTAGTATGAGTGCGGTGTGCTAGGGATTACATGACGCTGTTATATACTTCCCCTTCCTAGTGTGAGTGCGGTGTGCTAGGGATTACATGAAGCTGTTATATACTTCCCCTTCCTAGTGTGAGTGCGGTGTGCTAGGGATTACATGAAGCTATTATATACTTCCCCTTCCTAGTGTGAGTGCGGTGTGCTAGGGATTACATGAAGCTGTTATATACTTCCCCTTCCTAGTGTGAGTGCAGTGTGCTAGGGATTACATGACGCTGTTATATACTTCCCCTTCCTAGTGTGAGTGCAGTGTGCTAGGGATTACATGACACTGTTATGTACTTCCCCTTCCTAGTGTGAGTGCGGTGTGCTAGGGATTACATGAAGCTGTTATATACTTCCCCTTCCTAGTGTGAGTGCAGTGTGCTAGGGATTACATGAAGCTGTTATATACTTCCCCTTCCTAGTGTGAGTGCGGTGTGCTAGGGATTACATGACGCTGTTATATACTTCCCCTTCCTAGTGTGAGTGCGGTGTGCTAGGGATTACACGAAGCTATTATATACTTAACCTTCCTAGTGTGAGTGCGGTATGCTAGGGATTATATGACGCTGTTATATACTTCCCCTTCCTAGTGTGAGTGCGGTGTGCTAGGGATTACATGAAGCTGTTATATACTTCCCCTTCCTAGTGTGAGTGCGGTGTGCTAGGGATTACATGAAGCTGTTATATACTTCCCCTTCCTAGTGTGAGTGCGGTGTGCTAGGGATTACATAAAGCTGTTATATACTTCCCCTTCCTAGTGTGAGTGTGGTGTGCTAGGGATTACATGACACTGTTATATACTTCCCCTTCCTAGTGTGAGTGCGGTGTGCTAGGGATTACATGAAGCTGTTATATACTTCCCCTTCCTAGTGTGAGTGCGGTGTGCTAGGGATTACATGAAGCTGTTATATACTTCCCCTTCCTAGTGTGAATGCAGTGTGCTAGGGATTACATGAAGTTGTTATATACTTCCCCTTCCTAGTGTGAGTGCGGTGTGCCAGGGATTACATGAAGCTGTTATATACTTCCCCTTCCTAGTGTGAGTGCAGTGTGCTAGGGATTACATGACGCTGTTATATACTTCCCCTTCCTAGTGTGAGTGCAGTGTGCTAGGGATTACATGACGCTATTATATACTTCCCCTTCCTAGTGTTTGTGCAGTGTGCTAGGGATTACATGAAGCTGTTATATACTTCCCCTTCCTAGTGTGAGTGTGGTGTGCTAGGGATTACATGACACTGTTATATACTTCCCCTTCCTAGTGTGAGTGCAGTGTGCTAGGGATTACATGACGCTGTTATATACTTCCCCTTCCTAGTGTGAGTGTGGTGTGCTAGGGATTACATGAAGCTGTTATATACTTCCCCTTCCTAGTGTGAGTGCGGTGTGCTAGGGATTACATGAAGCTGTTATATACTTCCCCTTCCTAGTGTGAGTTCGGTGCGCTAGGGATTACATGACGCTGTTATATACTTCCCCTTCCTAGTGTGAGTGCGGTGTGATAGGGATTACATGAAGCTGCTATATATACTTCCCCTTCCTAGTGTGAGTGTGGTGTGCTAGGGATTACATGACACTGTTATATACTTCCCCTTCCTAGTGTGAGTGCGGTGTGCTAGGGATTACATGAAGCTGTTATATACTTCCCCTTCCTAGTGTGAGTGCAGTGTGCTAGGGATTACATGAAGCTGTTATATACTTCCCCTTCCTAGTGTGAGTGCAGTGTGCTAGGGATTACATGACGCTGTTATATACTTCCCCTTCCTAGTGTGAGTGCGGTGTGCTAGGGATTACATGAAGCTGTTATATACTTCCCCTTCCTAGTGTGAGTGCAGTGTGCTAGGGATTACATGAAGCTGTTATATACTTCCCCTTCCTAGTGTGAGTGCGGTGTGCTAGGGTTTACATGACGCTGTTATATACTTCCCCTTCCTAGTGTGAGTGCAGTGTGCTAGGGATTACATGACGCTGTTATATACTTCCCCTTCCTAGTGTGAGTGCAGTGTGCTAGGGATTACATGATGCTGTTATATACTTCCCCTTCCTAGTGTGAGTGCAGTGTGCTAGGGATTACATGACGCTGTTATATACTTCCCCTTCCTAGTGTTAGTGCGGTGTGCTAGGGATTACATGACGCTATTATATACTTCCCCTTCCTAGTGTGAGTGTGGTGTGCTAGGGATTACATGACACTGTTATTTACTTCACCTTCCTAGTGTGAGTGCGGTGTGCTAGGGATTACATGACGCTGTTATATACTTCCCCTTCCTAGTGTGAGTGCGGTGTGCTAGGGATTACATGACACTGTTATATACTTCCCCTTCCTAGTGTGAGTGCGGTGTGCTAGGGATTACATGAAGCTGTTATATACTTCCCCTTCCTAGTGTGAGTGCGGTGTGCTAGGGATTACATGAAGCTGTTATATACTTCCCCTTCCTAGTGTGAATGCAGTGTGCTAGGGATTACATGACGCTGTTATATACCTTCCCTTCCTAGTGTGAGTGCAGTGTGCTAGGGATTACATGACGCTGTTATATACTTCCCCTTCCTAGTGTGAGTGTGGTGTGCTAGGGATTACATGACGCTGTTATATACTTCCCCTTCCTAGTGTGAGTGCAGTGTGCTAGGGATTACATGACGCTGTTATATACCTCCCCTTCCTAGTGTGAGTGCGGTGTCCTAGGGATTACATGAAGCTGTTATATACTTCCCCTTCCTAGTGTGAGTGCAATGTGCTAGGGATTACATGACGCTATTATATACTTCCCCTTCCTAGTGTGAGTGCAGTGTGCTAGGGATTACATGACGCTGTTATATACTTCCCCTTCCTAGTGTGAGTGCAGTGTGCTAGGGATTACATGACGCTGTTATATACTTCCCCTTCCTAGTGTGAGTGTGGTGTGCTAGGGATTACATGACACTGTTATATACTTCCCCTTCCTAGTGTGAGTGCGGTGTGCTAGGGATTACATGAAGCTGTTATATACTTCCCCTTCCTAGTGTGAGTGCGGTGTGCTAGGGATTACATGACACTGTTATATACTTCCCCTTCCTAGTGTGAGTGCGGTGTGCTAGGGATTACATGAAGCTGTTATATACTTCCCCTTCCTAGTGTGAGTGCGGTGTGCTAGGGATTACATGAAGCTGTTATATACTTCCCCTTCCTAGTGTGAATGCGGTGTGCTAGGGATTACATGAATCTGTTATATACTTCCCCTTCCTAGTGTGAGTGTGGTGTGCTAGGGATTACATGACGCTGTTATATACTTCCCCTTCCTAGTGTGAGTGCAGTGTGCTAGGGATTACATGACGCTGTTATATACTTCCCCTTCCTAGTGTGAGTGCGGTGTGCTAGGGATTACATGAAGCTGTTATATACTTCCCCTTCCTAGTGTGAGTGCGGTGTGCTAGGGATTACATGAAGCTGTTATATACTTCCCCTTCCTAGTGTGAGTGTGGTGTGCTAGGGATTACATGACGCTATTATATACTTCCCCTTCCTAGTGTGAGTGCAGTGTGCTAGGGATTACATGACGCTGTTATATACTTCCCCTTCCTAGTGTGAGTGTGGTGTGCTAGGGATTACATGACACTGTTATATACTTCCCCTTCCTAGTGTGAGTGCGGTGTGCTAGGGATTACATGAAGCTGTTATATACTTCCCCTTCCTAGTGTGAGTGCGGTGTGCTAGGGATTACATGAAGCTGTTATATACTTCCCCTTCCTAGTGTGAATGCAGTGTGCTAGGGATTACATGACGCTGCTATATACCTTCCCTTCCTAGTGTGAGTGCAGTGTGCTAGGGATTACATGACGCTGTTATATACTTCCCCTTCCTAGTGTGAGTGTGGTGTGCTAGGGATTACATGACGCTGTTATATACTTCCCCTTCCTAGTGTGAGTGCGGTGTGCTAGGGATTACATGAAGCTGTTATATACTTCCCCTTCGTAGTGTGAGTGCGGTGTGCTAGGGATTACATGAAGCTGTTATATACTTCCCCTTCCTAGTGTGAGTGTGGTGTGCTAGGGATTACATGACACTGTTATTTACTTCACCTTCCTAGTGTGAGTGCGGTGTGCTAGGGATTACATGACGCTGTTATATACTTCCCCTTCCTAGTGTGAGTGCGGTGTGCTAGGGATTACATGACACTGTTATATACTTCCCCTTCCTAGTGTGAGTGCGGTGTGCTAGGGATTACATGAAGCTGTTATATACTTCCCCTTCCTAGTGTGAGTGCGGTGTGCTAGGGATTACATGAAGCTGTTATATACTTCCCCTTCCTAGTGTGAATGCAGTGTGCTAGGGATTACATGACGCTGTTATATACCTTCCCTTCCTAGTGTGAGTGCAGTGTGCTAGGGATTACATGACGCTGTTATATACTTCCCCTTCCTTGTGTGAGTGTGGTGTGCTAGGGATTACATGACGCTGTTATATACTTCCCCTTCCTAGTGTGAGTGCAGTGTGCTAGGGATTACATGACGCTGTTATATACTTCCCCTTCCTAGTGTGAGTGCGGTGTCCTAGGGATTACATGAAGCTGTTATATACTTCCCCTTCCTAGTGTGAGTGCAGTGTGCTAGGGATTACATGACGCTGTTATATACTTCCCCTTCCTAGTGTGAGTGCAGTGTGCTAGGGATTACATGACGCTGTTATATACTTCCCCTTCCTAGTGTGAGTGTGGTGTGCTAGGGATTACATGACACTGTTATATACTTCCCCTTCCTAGTGTGAGTGCGGTGTGCTAGGGATTACATGAAGCTGTTATATACTTCCCCTTCCTAGTGTGAGTGCGGTGTGCTAGGGATTACATGACACTGTTATATACTTCCCCTTCCTTGTGTGAGTGTGGTGTGCTAGGGATTACATGACGCTGTTATATACTTCCCCTTCCTAGTGTGAGTGCAGTGTGCTAGGGATTACATGACGCTGTTATATACTTCCCCTTCCTAGTGTGAGTGCGGTGTCCTAGGGATTACATGAAGCTGTTATATACTTCCCCTTCCTAGTGTGAGTGCAGTGTGCTAGGGATTACATGACGCTATTATATACTTCCCCTTCCTAGTGTGAGTGCAGTGTGCTAGGGATTACATGACGCTGTTATATACTTCCCCTTCCTAGTGTGAGTGCAGTGTGCTAGGGATTACATGACGCTGTTATATACTTCCCCTTCCTAGTGTGAGTGTGGTGTGCTAGGGATTACATGACACTGTTATATACTTCCCCTTCCTAGTGTGAGTGCGGTGTGCTAGGGATTACATGAAGCTGTTATATACTTCCCCTTCCTAGTGTGAGTGCGGTGTGCTAGGGATTACATGACACTGTTATATACTTCCCCTTCCTAGTGTGAGTGCGGTGTGCTAGGGATTACATGAAGCTGTTATATACTTCCCCTTCCTAGTGTGAGTGCGGTGTGCTAGGGATTACATGAAGCTGTTATATACTTCCCCTTCCTAGTGTGAATGCGGTGTGCTAGGGATTACATGAAGCTGTTATATACTTCCCCTTCCTAGTGTGAGTGTGGTGTGCTAGGGATTACATGACGCTGTTATATACTTCCCCTTCCTAGTGTGAGTGCAGTGTGCTAGGGATTACATGACGCTGTTATATACTTCCCCTTCCTAGTGTGAGTGCGGTGTGCTAGGGATTACATGAAGCTGTTATATACTTCCCCTTCCTAGTGTGAGTGCGGTGTGCTAGGGATTACATGAAGCTGTTATATACTTCCCCTTCCTAGTGTGATTGTGGTGTGCTAGAGATTACATGACGCTATTATATACTTCCCCTTCCTAGTGTGAGTGCAGTGTGCTAGGGATTACATGACGCTGTTATATACTTCCCCTTCCTAGTGTGAGTGTGGTGTGCTAGGGATTACATGACGCTGTTATATACTTCCCCTTCCTAGTGTGAGTGCAGTGTGCTAGGGATTACATGACGCTGTTATATACTTCCCCTTCCTAGTGTGAGTGCGGTGTGCTAGGGATTACATGAAGCTGTTATATACTTCCCCTTCCTAGTGTGAGTGTGGTGTGCTAGGGATTACATGACGCTATTATATACTTCCCCTTCCTAGTGTGAGTGCAGTGTGCTAGGGATTACATGACGCTGTTATATACTTCCCCTTCCTAGTGTGAGTGCAGTGTGCTAGGGATTACATGACGCTGTTATATACTTCCCCTTCCTAGTGTGAGTGTGGTGTGCTAGGGATTACATGACACTGTTATATACTTCCCCTTCCTAGTGTGAGTGCGGTGTGCTAGGGATTACATGAAGCTGTTATATACTTCCCCTTCCTAGTGTGAGTGCGGTGTGCTAGGGATTACATGAAGCTGTTATATACTTCCCCTTCCTAGTGTGAATGCGGTGTGCTAGGGATTACATGAAGCTGTTATATACTTCCCCTTCCTAGTGTGAGTGCAGTGTGCTAGGGATTACATGAAGCTGTTATATACTTCCCCTTCCTAGTGTGAGTGCAGTGTGCTAGGGTTTACATGACGCTGTTATATACTTCCCCTTCCTAGTGTGAGTGTGGTGTGCTAGGGATTACATGACGCTGTTATATACTTCCCCTTCCTAGTGTGAGTGAAGTGTGCTAGGGATTACATGACGCTGTTATATACTTCCCCTTCCTAGTGTGAGTGCAGTGTGCTAGGGATTACATGACGCTGTTATATACTTCCCCTTCCTAGTGTGAGTGCAGTGTGCTAGGGATTACATGACGCTGTTATATACTTCCCCTTCCTAGTGTGAGTGCAGTGTGCTAGGGATTACATGACGCTGTTATATACTTCCCCTTCCTAGTGTGAGTGCGGTGTGCTAGGGATTACATGAAGCTGTTATATACTTCCCCTTCCTAGTGTGAGTGTGGTGTGCTAGGGATTACATGACGCTGTTATATACTTCCCCTTCCTAGTGTGAGTGCGGTGTGCTAGGGATTACATGAAGCTGTTATATGCTTCTCCTTCCTAGTGTGAGTGCAGTGTGCTAGGGATTACATGAAGCTGTTATATACTTCCCCTTCCTAGTGTGAGTGCGGTGTGCTAGGGATTACATGACGCTGTTATATACTTCCCCTTCCTAGTGTGAGTGCAGTGTGCTAGGGATTACATGACGCTGTTATATACTTCCCCTTCCTAGTGTGAGTGCAGTGTGCTAGGGATTACATGACGCTGTTATATACTTCCCCTTCCTAGTGTGAGTGCAGAGTGTGTTAGGTATTTTATACTTCCCCTTCCCCTTCCCCTTCAGGTTATCCTACTTTGAAATGTCTTTATTTATCCTTTACTGAATATGGTATATAATAGGATTACATAGAGTTTTTTTGACTGAAGTTCAGCTTTATTGTGCAATTTTTCTTACAATATTCTTGTTTGGATGTGCTTGAAGGGAACCTGAAGTAAGAGGTATATGGAGACTGCCATATTTATTTCCTTTAACCAATACTAGCTGCCTGGCCATCCTGCTGATCCTCTGCCTCTAATAATTTTAGCCATAGACCCTGCACAAGCATATGTCTTTTAAGCCACCAGCAAGCAAAAATAATTTTGACAGTACTTTACTTTTTAGTACTTTTTCAGTTGCAGAGTGCTTAATAGTTGATTTAAAACAGAAGATGAAAAAAATATCTCCCAGGAGAAAACTTCAGAGAAAAAGTGAATTGCATATGACCCCATATCCCTCGCACTTTGTGTTCTTTAACCACTTGCCCACAGTGCTACCCCCCCCCCCCTTAAAGACCAGGACATTATGTGAAGTACTGGGCTGTGCAGGCTTTTCAGCCTCCTGCACAGCCCAGCTTGGGAGCCCAGCGATCGGAATCACCTCCTTTTTTTGTCCCTAAGGGGACATGCTGCCGGAGGGGTCCGATCACTGCAGCACTTTGTTTTGTTTTTTTTCTTCGCCACTATGAGGCTCTCTCTCCTTCCCTCCCTCTCCTTCCCTCCGCCCCTCCGTGAACAGATTTGGAACAGGACAGCAATCCGTCCTGTTCCGCCTCTCATAGGCATCAGCCTATGAGAGGACGGTGCTCCCCAGCCAATCAGAGGCCGGAGATTGCCGATCTCGTACAGTGCTGCGGCCCCCGGCAGCGCTGTACGCTTGTAAACAAAGGGGATTTCTTTCCCCTTATGTTTACAAGCAGCCTGCTAGCCGCGATCGCTAGCAGGCTACTTACGCAACTCCGTTCCGTGAAGCGGCAGGGAACGATTGCGGATGCGTGCGGCCGTTCCCTGGGAAACTGCAGCCCCAGGACTTGACGCCAATTGTTAGGCGGTCCTGGGGCTGCCGCCGCGTTCACACTTATTGGCGTGAGGCGGTCTTTAAGTAGTTCAATTTGAAATGTCAAACTTTTTGTTTAATTGATATTTTTAGATTACTAATGGTAATTCTTTTGATCACCATTTATTAGGTGGCAATCATTATTAGGTATGGTCAATGATATTGAAATTATGCTGAATTGATGGAAGTAGTATGCTACTGTGATGTAAATGTATTCATTTTGACAATCAACCAATCAAGTGCAACCACTGCTGCATTTGATTGGGCCATTTTCACTGACCATCACTAAATATGGTATCAGTCTAAACCATTGTGAACAGTAAAATAATGCTGGTGTTAGTGCACACCAGTAATAAAGATAGATCCTCCATGCCAGCAGTGACAGATCACCCCAACCAGAGATGTTAGCGGCGCAGGGATCGCCAAGCAGGGACTTCAATGCTCCAGCAGAGCACTGTGCCAACGTTAAAATGTTTATTAACATGACATTCATAGAGAGAGGATCCATGTATGAAAATCTTAAAGCACTCCTGAAGTGAGAGGAATATGGAGACTGACATATGTACTGGTAGTTCCTTTTTTTATTTCCTTTTAAACAATGTAAATTGCTTGGCTGTCCTGCTGGTGATTATCTGCCTATAATACTTTTAGCCATATACCCTGAACGAGCATGCAGATCAAGTGCCAATAAAGTTCAATATTGTAGCGCCACACAGTCCTGCTACTCATAGGAGAAAAACCTCTCGTTCTTATGTGTTTCTTCTATGTTATTATTGGAGCTTGGTTCTCACCACCACCACACCAAATATTGGAAAGGGACTCACCCTCTTCCAAGACCTCCAATTTGGTCTTAATCACGCCTTGGGGTTATTCCCAGGTCACCCCCGACCTTATCGATCTGTATCTTTGATATTCCAACCATGGGCTGTGCCAATTCTCAGGGAAGTCCACAACTGCTGACAATTTACCTCCAAATAAAAGAACCTCTCATATCGTAAAACCGTTATGGCTTAAAAAACGTTAAAATTTATTGCACTTACAAATTTCTCCACAGATTAACAGCATGAGTTTTTTCAAACGAGCTCTCCCCCGCATTGGTGGCCTCCGGAGGGCTCCCCAAGTGTTGCGTAGCTGTCCGGTATGGTTGCCGCGCGGTCAGTCGTCCGTATTGCTTCCACGATGCCCCGCTTGTCACACCACACTCCACGCCATCTAGGGTCCCGCCCGACTAGTTTCGTCACAGTACGTGACTCATCAGGGGCTGGGGCCCTGATTGGCCAGGAGTGTTTTACCATCAAGTTCCCGCCCCTTCCCCCTGTGTCAGACCAATCCGAACACAGGATTCTCGCTACAGCTCGCATTAACTCTTACGCCCTTCACATCCCTACAGCTGTATACAATCTTACGCGACCTTCGCCTCCCTCTAGCCGCGCCTTCCACTAATACATGTAGCGCGCAACAGCTTTCAATTCCGCATGCTGGGCAATTTATTACACCAAACTACCTAAACATTTAATTATTCCCTAACATACTTCATATTATAAACCTGGTGTTAATCATCTATTAGCCCAACATGCTGAATCGTAGGTTCCCAACGTGTTCCCCAATACAGTGAGAGTCCGTTTTACATATAATAAAAACATGACCTAAAAACATTAAACAATACATCATAATATTTATATAACCAGAGACTAAAAAATCTTTAATCTATCAGCCATAATGACATAGAGGCATATATGTCTTCATATACAAGCTAATAATCTTTCACTATAATGAGGCTTATTCTATCATACAGGTAGAACTGAGGTATAAACATTTTTTATATGAGCACCACTATTCCCCACCACCATTTTCCCACCCCCTCCCATCATTCAAGTTTCTCCCAAAAAACAGACAAGGTCAATATCAATGTTAAGTCCCCTAGGTCTCAACGTTCCCATTTCATATATGTACCGTGTTTCCTCCTGCAAAATTTTTTTCAACATATCTGTCCCCCTCCAATCTGCTTTGATCTTTTTCAGTGCGCAGAAAGACATACGTTTGGGGTCACATTTATGTTTTCCCTTTTGAACATTTCTTATATGTTCCCCCATCCTCTCCCTCATTTGTCTGGTTGTCCTTCCTATATATTGGTATCCGCAGGGGCACCATAATACATAGAGTACATATTTATCATTACAAGTTATAAACTGTTTTATTTTAAAGGGTCGTCCATTAGCAAATGATATAACTTCTTTAGTTTTTACTGGGTTCCCCTCTTTACATGCTTTACATTCCCTACAGGGGAAGAAACCTTCCTCCTGCCATCCCTGTAGTCTTTCTTGTCTTTTTGGGGGGTCTACACAGCTGGGGACCATGAGGTTTCTCAAATTTGGTGACCTTCTGTACACAAACATTGGTCTTTCTGATATAATACTTCTTAGTACATGGTCCATGCCCAGAATTCCCCAATGTTTTTGGACCACCCTCTCCCAGTTCCTATATTGGGAGCTGTAGTCTGTTATAATCGCCAGCTGTTGATTTTCCTCATTTGTTTTCCTCCCCTCCCCTCCCCAAAGATGAGATCCATTCTGTCCCTCTAACTAATCTCCTGTATTTGTCTATCTAGCTCCTCCTCTCCATACCCTCTTTCTATAAATCTTCCCCTAAGGGTCCCACTCTGCTGATAGTAATCGTCCATTGTGGTACAATTCCTCCTCATTCTTAAGAACTGTCCCTTGGGAACATTAGTTATCCGTCTTGGATGATGATTACTTGATGTAGGGATATACCCATTTCTGTCTGAACTTTTAAAGAAACTTCTGGTACCCAGTTTATTTCCCATCCTATTCAATTCTAGATCAAGGAAGTGGATTTTTGGGGGTCAGCTTCAACACTCAGTGTAATATTATTATCAGTGTGATTCAACATCTCAAAAAAAGTACCCAAATTTTCCTCCCCTCCCCCCAAATTATAAATAGGTCATCTATAAATCTGACCCATAATTTAATGTTCTCCTTGTGTTCACCCGTGATAATTTGTTCCTCCCACTTACCCATAAACATATTTCCAGACTGAGTGCAAAGCTAGCCCCCATGGCACATCCTTTGTGCTGCCTATAAAATGTCCCCTTGTGCCAAAAATAGTTTTTTTCCAATGCAAATCCCAATAACTTCAAAATATATTCAATCTGATCCCCCTGCATTCCACCTTCCTTCTCTAGATAGTATCTGACTGCTTCAATTCCTTTATCATGTGCTATATTTGTATATAATGATGCAACATCTGCTGTCACCAGCATCTCCCCCCCCCCCCTAAATTAATTCCATCTATAATCTGTAGGACATGTTTCGTGTCTTTAAACACACACGGTAACCTTCCCACTATTGGTTGAAAAAATTGATCTAAATATTTCCCAAGTTTGTGGGTTACTGACCCTATCCCACTCCGTATTGGACGTCCTGGGGGGTTATTTTGATCTTTATGCATTTTAGGCACCTGATATATGACCGGTATTCTTGGCTTATTAGGGACTATATACCTAAATTCATCATCACTCACCATCCCATTATTTAACCCTTCCTTCATCAGATCTCTTAATTCGCCTAAATACTTACCGGTAGGGTCCCCCCTCAATGGCATATAAGTGTCCCTATCCACCACCATCCTATCCAACTCATCATTATATTGATTTTTACTAAGGACCACCACCCCTCCTCCCTTATCCGCTGGCCGTACTACCAGATCTTTTTCCTTAATCATGTTTCTTGCTATAATTTGTTCTTTATCATATTTTCTATTAGGGATTGTCTCTAAGTCTTTGACCACTATGTTTTTAATACCTCTATTGCATTGTAATTGTGGTCTTGGGGGTTAAACCATGACCTATTTCTTAAATTTGTCTGTCTATATTTGGATTCTACCACTTCCCTTCTTGTGGGTACTTCTCTACCTGCAAAATATTTTTTTAGATGAAGATTCCTCGTGAATGTATTAATATCAATATATGTTTGAAATGTATCAAGGCCCTTCCTGGGTGCATACTTCAAACCTCTATCCAGCAGTTGTATTTCCTTCTTGTCTAGAGGTACCCCACTTAAATTATAAATCCCTTGTCCTACTGATCCCTTCTTTTTTTGTTGATTCCTTCTCCTCCCTCCCCATCACCCAAATCTGACCAGATTAGCTGCATGCTTGTTTCAGATGTGATTCAAACACCACTGCAGCCAAAGAGAAAATCAGAAATGCCAAGCCACTGGTATTGTATACAATGAAACCAATATGGCAGCAACCGTATGTCTTTTACTTCAGTTTTCCTTAAATACCAGTAGCACATATAAAGGACGACAGCTGTGAGATCAAAAGGCAAGTGTGGTGATATACTTTGTGAGGTAAGTGGAAGCCATGGGCAACAATTAATTACAGCAGACCTACATGATCCAATGTTATAAAAAATGGCTATGCCTCTGACTTAATTTGATGAAAGAGTCAGTAAAACCAAATTCATTCTACTATATATATCAAGTTAGATTTCTCCTCCCCCCCCCCCCCCCCAAAAAAAACCAACAACACAGGAGCATTAACCCTGAATCCTAAGATGATTCATTACATTAAGGTCTACAATACCTACTTCCCCTGCGCTTTAAGAATAACTTACCCTCAGAGACCCCCTGTGCCGCAACTTCTGGCAGTTAGCCCTGTCCCCTTGCAGCTGAGCGCCAGGGCGTTCTCTGTATCAGAGATACAGAGTGCCACAAAAATTGCCATGGCTCAAAGTTGCAAGGGGGCAGGACTAACCACCATAAGTCACGGCACAGGGGGTCTCTGAGGGTTATACGGAAAGCACCACGGAAGTCAGTATAATGCTATGCACACCATGACTGTTTTAGAATTTATACTGTAGCCTCTTTAACTAAATTGAAATGTTCTGGAAACATAAACCAAAATCCCAAACTGCTTTACAAAAAAAGTGATTCTATTTTTCCTATTACTGTTGATGGCATTCATCATTAATACTTTAGTCATCTTTTGTCAGCTGTCTTTGGATATACAATGTTTAAGGGAGTTTGGCAGGTATTAAAATATTAAGAATCCAGTCAAGGAACCCTGAAGGCAGCGTGTCCTCTGAAATGGATGACAATAAAATAATGGGTACACAGTAGTTGTTCTATGTTATGCACAAATGCCATCTTGGCAGTGTTCATTAGATTAGCAAATGATATGTTTGTTGGAATTTACTGTGAAATAACAAAGATAAATGATTTCTTACAGTGCCTGAATAATAGAGCTTTATAACTGTCAGTGTGTTGTTGCCAAGGTCATTGTTCATAATACCAAATTATAAGTGCAGCAATCTTAGCTATCAGTAGAGCCTTCTCTTTAGTACTTTCTCTACTGAGGCAGCTGCTTATTGTAGCACATGAAGGGACATAACCCCTCCCAATTTTTATTATTCACTCAATTATTTTATGCAGGATTTTTTTTAATATTCAATCCACACAAATGTATTGCCAGTTTTACCTCTGTTCAGGCAGTATTTATGTCAGTGACTAGCACATTCCATATCAATTTTCCACCTCAAAATTAAATTCATCCACCATACCTCCCCGTTGTACATTTGGTTTTATGTCCAGAGACACTCCCCAACCACCTCTCTCTGCTCCTCCGACACTTTATGGATATCCAACCCTCACATCACTTGCTCACTCATGAGATTCCAGGATTTCTCCAGAGCAGCCCCTACTCTATGGAACTCCCTGCCCACATCAGCCTTTTTCTCACCTTCAAATCATTCAAGCAGGGCTTAAAGACCCATCTGTTCACCACTACTTGGCTACCATCTGCATAGCCCCAACTCCCTGCCTTGGACATATACCCCACCCCCTAATGATCCCCTCTACCCCACCCCTTAGATTGTAATATGGAGACTGCCATATTTATTTTCTTTTGCAAAAATAACAGTTGCCTGGTTGTGTTTTAAAGTGGAAAACAGAAATACACCCAGTATGTATTTAGAGAGTTTAACCTGTTTAATTCCCCCTCATTTGTGTCTAATCACAAGTTGTAATTTGATCTGCCCCCTGTGTCACATGACTGCCATGGTAGAGATGGCAGATAAGCTGATTTGAAAGCACAGGCTGTTAACAATATGTCTGCTTCCATGAATCAGGAAGTAGAAGCAGTGCAGATTTATTTTAGGATTTGTATCAGCTTTATCAAATATTTTTTTTTAGTGTGAAAAGTTTATTATGCTGTTGTGTATATTCTGAGAAGAGAGGACGTTCTGGGTTCAGGTCCACTTTAATGTTGTTATGTCTCCCCTTAGCTTGTGTACAGTGCTGTGTAATATAATATGTAGGTGTTTTATAAAGAATTTAATTTGTGTCACCACGCGCTGAGGGGTCCCTATCAAACAAGCAGCGTGTTAGATGAGGGATCCCTTAAGCCCCCAAACAATGCGCCACAATGATTCAATAATTCTGACGCGCTATAAAGAGTTTAATAGTTCCGGTGTCCACCACAGCATTACATTCACACACGTTTCCCAGGCTGGAGTTTATATCTGCCTTTTTTTATTCTACTGTTTATTGGCAGTTATTTGTGTAACTCACGCATAATACGTATTTGTCATTTTGTTCAGGACTTTAAAGCTCCACACCTCCAATAATCCCCCTACTCATGCATTTAGGAAAGCTGTGTGTGAAGATTTTCCTATTATGTTATTCCCACTAGAGCTGTAACACTGAATAAATCTTCACATTATGATGAGCAATTATGTAAAATCTTTCAGCTATACCTGTACGTGTAAAATTGTGCTCAGCTTCTTAAATGTTATTGTTTTGTAAGTCTGCAAGTCAGGCAGTCAGTGCATATTACTGTTTACTGTTGGCCCAGAGGGCTCATAACCCTTTTTTATTGATGTCCGTTTGTGTCTAAAGATTATGGAAGGAAATACAGAAGCATTTTGTGCACATTCACTCTTTATTTATTATTTGTTTCTCCTGTTTAATAGGCTTACGAGGGCAGAAAGGGGAGCGAGGTGAATTTGGAATTGGTCTTCCTGGGAACCCAGGCTCAGTAGGACCTGCAGGTAATCACTTAACACTGGTTGTTATGTGTATTTTCTTGCCTGCTTGTTAAGTAACTGCAATAGCCTTTCTAATGGTGTCACTGTCTTGGAGTTTGTAAACTGAACCCCATGGTGAATACACATGTATTGCATATCCTGTTATCATTTCAGCTTTACGCCTGCAGAGGTGAGAAAAATGTAAAAAGATAAAGTGGACCTATAGCTTTGATTATTTAAATTACTTTCTTCAGGTACCCTGAACTAACTGCTAAATCCAGGTGGTAAATGGCTATTGGTAAACAACACTCGGTATACTTCTACATAATTGTGATTCAAATGTGATAACCTCAAGCAAAATACATGAATTAATCATGTTACCTCTTTTTTATGACACTGGCATATCACTGTCACTGTTTACTCTAAAAGACACTACTCATCATTAGTCAGCAATCAGCGTTTACGAATGCGCTGATGAGATCTTCACAGGAATGATAAGAAGTGGAGATAGACTCTTTGCAACAAAAAGAAGTGTAGAAGCATTTCAGAAACACTAGGAACATTTAGCTAGATTACGTTCAGTATGAGCACAGAGTAACAGCTTATACTGTATAAACTGGAGTGTTACATGGTAGTACTATTCAATAGGTAAAATCAGTAGTACTGGTAGAGTACGTTGATCCATTTTAAAACACTTTAAGCCTACTTTATTACAAGTAAAATGTACTTATGAAGGCATTCCGGGCACAGCATGAATGCTACATGTCCTAGGTGACCTGCTACAGTCTTCAAAAAAAATTGACTGGCATGCCTGGCTCCATCTTCTAGCCCTGGTTAGCCTGTGCTGGATGATAAAATTGGTGTAGAATGCAATTCCAACCACTTGGATGGGTCCTTAGCTGTTTGATGCAGTCACCAAACAGGTAGCAAATAGTGTTGGGCGAACAGTGTTCGCCATTGTTCGGGTTCGCCCGGATTTTGGCCTGTTCGGGTTCGGTTCGGCACCCCCCGAACACCTCATGGTGTTCGGGAGGGTGCGCGGCCACGCTGCCCGAACCCAAACAGGCCTTCTGCGTTCGGCCAAACACAGCTGTGTCCGGCCGAACAAAGTCCCCTATAGGGTCCCAGCATAAAGGGAGAGCATGCCCCGAGCGCGCGGGGGGGGGGGGGGGGTCGGAAATGCCCCCCTCCCCGCTAAGCTCTCCCTTCTGCTGGACCCTATAAATTTAAATATAAGTCCCCCGAAAGTACCTGGCAGGCTGGCAGGAGGAGGGCAGGAAGAGGGCAGCCGGAGATCATAGGCGCTAGTACCATCTGGTACTTCCGCCCTCTCTCTGGCGCACTTCCTGTTTACATTTGTAGTCGCGTCAAGAGAGAGCAAAAGTACCGCGATGAAGTGTACGAGGGTACGTGTCATCATGCAGATGGCGCGTACCCTCGTACGCATCATCGTGGCACTTCTGCTCTCTCTTGACGCGACTACAAATGTAAACAGGAAGTGCGTCAGAGAGAGGGCGGAAGTATCAGATGGTACTAGCGCCTATGATCTACCTGCCCTCCTCCTGCCAGCCTGCCAGGTACTTTCGGGGGACTTATATTTAATTTTATAGGGACCAGCAGAAGGGAGAGCTTAGCGGGGAGGCATTTACGACCCCCCCGCGCTCAGGGCATGCTCTCCCTTTATGCTGGGAGCCTATAGGGGGCCCCAAAGGGGCATATTCGGGGTCCCCATAGACTTGCATTGGGTTCGGGGTTCGGCCCGAACATGCCGAATATCGGGGGCATGTTCGGCCGAACCACCCCGAACCCGAACATCTGGATGTTCGCCCAACACTAGTAGCAAACAGGTAGCTTTAGCATTTTTCCCCTCTGTCCATTTGGCACAACAGAACTAAACAGTAAATAGTGCACTGGAAAATCGGCTTGGGATACCAGGCTCACTTTTCTTTATGCTGATGAATTATAAACTATCTAAATATAAACCCTCTATATATAAGTGGGTGTGCCCTTAGGAGATCTAGAAGCTAAAATCATGTCCATGATTATAAAGAAAATCACCTCCCCTCACATCTAATTCAGTTGGTATTTGTTACATCTGACAAGAATGGATGGAGTGAGCACACAGGTTTCATTGGGTGGCCAACCACATTTACTGATTTCTGCAGCAATAGGAGGTACCTGTTGAGATGCATTAATCTTTGTGGTTGCCTTATAGACTATACTCATTCTAACTGATTTACCATGTCCTATGGCTAATTTATGATGTATTATTATACTTAAAGGAGTACTATCGATTGAAACGACTTTTTTTTTTTAATACTCTATATTAGTGTACACATTACCACTAGTGCTAGGGGCACTTTATTTATTCACCCAGGTCTCTCTCTCACTATCCCTGCTTAAAAATTCATTTCTCACACAGCTCATAGTAGTGTGGGTCACCCTGAGCTGCTTGGTTACTCTGTCACACAGCTCACAAATATATTTCACTGTGTCACTCACAGCATGCAGCAGACATGAGGAGAAATAGGCTGATCTGAGGTGGTAACAGGTAACTAAATGAGCTAGAATATTGCTGGAATATAACTAGCTGTAACAATAGTCTGTGTTTACACTCAGACTGGCTGCCTGCTTGAGGCGATTCACTCCAGGCTGCATCCACTTTACAAGCTGCTGAGAGGGGCAGACCACTGTCTACAATTAGCATTATTAGTATCTTTATCAGTAAAGAGAAGCAAAGATAATAAACACACATACCTAGAATCTTTAACCCCTTACCACCATATCAACAAGATTCTTTCAGCAAGGTGATAATTAAACTATAAACTGAGGAGTTGATAGCATCTCCCCTTTGCAGAGACATGGTCTAGCCCTCTGGGAGCCTCAGTATTAGATACATTTGTATCCAACACTGACGCCAAAACTGACGGAGGATTTTACAGCTGAGAGGAACAGCTGTGTGAGGAATCAAATTGCTCCTAGTACTTGCCCTAATGTGTGCTACAACATACAGCATTTAAAAATAAATGCATACATCGATAGTATTCCTTTAATACAGTAGAAAGAGATGACCAAAGCAGTGTATGTATTTTAAAGGGTACATGCAGGGGGAAGCCTTTGGATGGTCCAGAGGCTTTCCTGGTCTTCCTATGCCCCTCCATTCCTCCACTGCCACTCTTTATACAATATTCAACATTCATTTTTCAGCAACGATCCCCTTTGTGTAAAAAGTATGACTTGCACCATTGCAGTAGTATGGAGCTGCTAGTGCCTGGCATTTTTCTCCATGCAGGCACAAACCCTACTAGCCCCTATGCAGTGTAGTGTGTAACTATGCTCATACACAGAGTACACCCACAAATATGAAGAGAGTCCCAGCAACAGATGGGTCGTTGAGGATCGGGGAAGCCTTTGGAACATCTGGAACATCCATAAACTTTTCTGTTTATCCTTTTATCTATACGTATAGTTGTTGCTATAAAACTAGTCCTTACCTTTTGTATACAGAGTGAAATGTAAAGGGATCACAGTTGAAAAACACGCCAAAACTAGTGGACAAACACAACACCTCAAAAAATGGGATTGATGGTTCCACTGTAATGATTTATTACCTAATAATCTGCTTCCAACTACTCCTACTTGTTATATCCTGTTTTCTTATACATCTTATATTAGTCCAACTAAATAATATCCTTTCTTCAGTTTGTAATGGGCCTTCATTCAAATAACTTTCTCACAGCAGATGAGTAAAATCCATTTTCAGTCACCAGCAAGCAAACAAACAATCACTTAAAAATTCATTTTAGAACTACTGTTTAGTAAGTTTGCACTGTCCATGTTTTGATTTTAGTGATTTTTCTACAGTAAAAATAAGAGCATTTCCCATTTTAACTGTGACTATTTTGAAGCCAATCCTGATGTCATTTCCTCCATTAATCTCCTCTGCCTGATTTGCCCACCCTTCACTATAGAAAGTGCATTGTCTCAACTTGATAAATATTGGCCAATCAGAGATGAACTGAGGTGTGGAAGTGGAAAACAGGAGGGAAAGAGGCTTCAGCTGCATTAGTTAAGTCTGAGGGGCAGTAGAGAAGCAAAAAAGGACAACCCAGCATGCCCTGCAACTTCCTTAGTGACAATGCATTGTCGCTAATCAGATCGGGGCCCCGCAGCTCCTCTTCCATGCATGCGCAGTAAGCCAGAGCTGTGGGCTCCATGCTTCTGCGCTTGAGAGGGTGTTATGATCGCTTCTGCAGTGTTTACTGCTGACTGCAGTGGTATTGCAAACCAAGCAGTTCTAATGTCATTACATGCATTTGTTTGCATAGTTTGGTTTGCACTTGAACTGGTTGCTGATTCCATCTGCAGTCGCTCTGAGGTTAATGACCGTTTAATATGCTTTTGTGTAAACAGACATTGTCTGCTGCAGTGGAGGGGCAGTCCCTTTCCTGCAGGCTGCATATCATTGTCTGCCTTTTCCTGCTATCAGCCTGTGATTAATTACCATTCACTTGTGTGGGAATCTGCAGGTCTGCTCCCATTGGATGACCTCAGTATAAAGAACTGCTTCCTGCAATGTCTCATGGGCTACCATAGTCTCAGATCCTGTCTGTTACTCTGCCCGTGCCCCACCTCGTTCCTAGTCCGTGTGGACTGCGCTGACTCCTGCGAAGGGGCCAGCGAGTCCTCCTAGTTCTGCTCTTGTTTCTAGAAGTTGTTACTTTGCTTGTCTTGTGTCATATATTGGTTCATCGCCAATATATACGCATACTTGCACGTTTATTATTTTCCTTGTATTCGTGTTACGTTGATACATCAGTGTCGCTGATATATACGTACACGAACTGTTTATATCCTGTGTTCCGTTAGTCAGCGTTCCAGCACGCTGAGCTAGTTATCCTGTTCCTGGTCCTGTTTGTGGATTGCGTTCATCTCTGCGAAGAGATAGCGAATCCTTCTGAGTCCTGTTCCCTGTATTACTCCAGTCTTAGTCAGAGTTCCTGCTTATGTCATATATCGGTTCATTGCCGATATATACATATGTTAGTCAGACGTTACAAATAGTCTCATTGATAGCTGTAATTGTAATACGCTAGGAAATCATACTTATTGTATATTTATCTGTGTTACGTTCATCTATCTTGATCCTGCTATTCCCTGACTATCCTGTCCTGTCTTTGTGAGGCACGCCATCGCTGCTAACGCATTGGCTACCTCATTCCAGTCTGTTTTATTGTGGACGCTTGCTGTCACTAAGTAGTGGCTAGTTAAGCAAGCGTTCATTCTGTCTACCTGTCCTGATCTCCTCAGTCCTGGTTTATGCGCTCAGCGCTACTTTGCGCTGAGACGTTATTACGAAAGTGTTGTTTGTGGCTGTTCGGATCTGCACCGGCTCTGTGCACCACAATCTCCTATTGGAGTCAGTCCTCTCCTCCACTAAACTGGGGATATCCTGATTCCTTGTGCTAGTGTGTGTACCTCCTTCACGTCAGCTTATGTGTTGCATGCTGACTGTGGAGAATACACCTCCAAGCTTAACATTATGGTAGCCCCATTACCAATCCCCATTGTGGGGGGGGTTCCCAGCAAAAATGACACTGTTTGTTATGGTTCCTGTTCCTTTAAGAAATTTGAGAAACTAAATTCTGAAACAGAAAATGAGTTTTTTTCTGAATGTACCAGGTTTTTGGCCAATCCCGAGCTCCAGGCTACTCCTGTTTCAACGTGGGTCCCCCAGTTAATTTATGTTTTGTTTAAGGGAAATTTGTTCCAGTGGGCATACGATGTCTTGGATCATACCAATTTAAAAGAGAGACCACTGGAATTTCTAGCGTTTGTGATCCATAACTAGCTGCGCAAAACCGATTTGCCTAGCCCTTTTGATAAGCTCCTGGCAGCTTGTCAATCAGCTGCTCCTTCTACTGCCTACAAAAATAATCAGCAAGCAGATAATTTTTCTGATAACTTTTCTTCTGCTAAGGCAGCAGGGTCTAAAGCCAAACGTAAACGCTCCAAAAGAAAAGCGTTACAATCAGCGGAGTCGTTGCCCTTGGCGACTGCACATCAGATCTGTAATGAGACTCCGCTAGTAGCAGATAATGAGATTCAGTCACCATTCAGGGGAGTCAAATGGACCTATGAAACTACTAATGAACTTTCATTGCTAGCCAGGGAAAATAAAAGTTCTTGTTTAAATGAATTATCTGAATATGATTATGAAGATATATTACAGAGTATTGAACAGATCAATTTATTCGTGCAGCAAGGGAAATTTGCATACACTACAGTTCAACACTTGCTACAGGTATTGGAGATCCTTAGGAATAAGAAATCGGCCAATCACCTGCTAAATAACCCAATGTATGTTTCTGCCACTAACACATTTGCAAACTATGATCAGCCGGAATGCTCAGCTGTTAAGTATGCATGGGATCCTCCATTTGAGAAAGGAGAGATGGAAGCCCTGGTCTATGAATGGAAGAAAGATGCAAGTTCATTTTGTCAGTTTTACAGTGCAAAAAGTGAATTAGTATTGAATGCATGCATTAAGTCTGCCTATAACCTAATAAAAACTGGTGTGTGTGGGTATGACTTTGTGGTTCCATTGATCGATGTGTGGAAGATGATTTTGGACGATTTTTATGCGATTCAATCAGTTGATACCAGGGAAGACACACTGTCAATTGGAGACTGTCCCACTTCTCCAGTTACTGAGTCCCTGCCATGTCTTGTGAATGTTCCTGTAACTCCACCCTGTACCATGGATAACTCAGTGTTACTTCCCAGTAAAACAGAAGCCACTGATACTTTCTTAATTTTGCCCTGCACAAATTTCTCAGCAGAGAATCCAGAGGTCCTGCTGACTTCTGAGTCCAGCCTAGCCAGTACTCATGAGTCTTTGTTCAGTGAAACAGACACCAGAGGAATCTTGCCTGTCTCTGCAAACACTTCTGCAGAAATTACCTGTGTTAATAAAGTTCAACTTCTGTCTGATCCAGCAGATGCCAGTAGATGCACTACATTAGTTTCTGAGTCCCAGCAATCCTGTCTAGAAACCTCAGAACCCCAGCATCTGAATTTTCCAATTTTACAATTGAATAGTGCTTCAGATGCACAAACTTTGTGTCTTGATCTTCCTGTCTCTACACCTCGCTCTAGTTTCATGAATAGCTCAGAGCATCTGCTATGTGAACCTGAAATCGTAGAATTATTACCTTGTTCAGAAAATGTTCTAGTAAATTTGCCCTGTACCATGAATTGTGCAGTAGATCTTCCCAATGAAACTCAGGTCACAGAATCATTATGCTGTCCAGCAGGTGCTTCCATGGTTTTGCCCTGCAATATGGACTGTTCAGTGATCCTGTCCAGTGAAGCTGTGGTCGCAGAGTCTTATGCTTCACCCAGTACTTTGGATACTTCAAACCCTCTAGCAGAGGAGTCTGAGGCACTGCTTACCTCAGTTGGTGTTGCAGTAATATTCACTTGTCTAGCAGCTGTTTTGGAATTACAGTCTGCTCTAATAAAACTTGATGAATTTCTGCCCAGCAAAGCAGAAGCCATTGAAATATTGTCCTCGTCAGCAAGTGTGTTAGATACCTTGCCCTGTACACAGTCTGATTTAACCAATGTTGTTGAGTCCCTCTCCAGTGTTGTAACAGCCGAGGAACTCCAGCCCTGTCCTCTGAATGTTTCAGAAGTCTTGCCCTGTAACGTGGATAATTCTGACTCGCTGGAAAAAATAATAGAAATCTCAGAATTTCAGTCCGGGTTAATGAGTGTTTCTGAAACCCAGCCCTGTATCCTGGAAAATTCTGGTTTTCTGCCCGGTGTGGCAGTAGTTCTAGAGTCCCCTTCCTGTCCAGTGAGTTTCTCAGTTTTGCCTAGTTCAGTGGGGATTGCTGCAATATTGACTTGTTTTGCAGCCCTTCATGAGCTCCAATCCAGTGTATTTGATGAGTCTCTGTCTAGTCCAGAAGAAGCTATGGGAACCTTGTCTAGTTCAGTGCATACATCAGAAGATTTGCCCTGTCTTGTAAATGCCCCTGAACATGATTTGTTAATAACCCTGCTGGAATCAGCGACATCTAAGTCTGATCCTACAGTTTTTAGTGAGAATCCAGTAACTGTGAAGTCTAGTCATGATGAATTTTTTTTGCCCAGTTCTGGTTTCGGTCCTGTCTTGACTGACTTTGAGGTTCGCAGTTCCTTGACATGCCCAGAGGTTTCTCTTGTGCCAGAGTGCCCAGATGTGTCTGTGTTAGCGTGCTCACGTGCTTCCCTAGTGGAGACATGTTCTGATGTTGCCGGTTGGCCTGCATGCCCGGAAATGGTTCTGGTCCCTAAAAGCCCTGATCTTGATGTTTGTCCTTGTGACCCTGACTCTGGAGTTGCCCTGGGTTCCATAGGGGTTCTTGATAGTTCTCCATGTGAGCCTAAGGGGCGTTCTGACCTGTGGGGATCTCTTTGGAGCTTCCAAGTGTTCTGGGAGATCTCTGAGGAAACTTGTCCTGGTACCTTGGACTGGTTCAACAGTGGGTTTTGTGTTGGTAAGGACAGTTCCGGTGGGCATTGCAAAGGCTTTGGCGTTTTTGGACAGTCCCTGGAAGGCGATGGGTATCACACTGAGGCTTGTAGTGCTGACGGGCATGGTTCGGTAGGTTCTGGTTCCAATTGGTCTAGTTTTGGTGAGACTGATTTGGGAATTTGGTTTTGTCGGGCTGATCCGACCTTCATGAATTTTCAGTCAGATCAGTTTGCTGGATTTCCCACTTCTGATTTTTTGGTTTGGGTGGTTCAGGAGAAATATGTCAGTTTTTATAGGCGTCCAGAGGCCGTGTTTAAAGGAGGGGGTACTGTTATGATCGCTTCTGCAGCGTTTACTGCTGACTGCAGTGGTATTGCAAACCAAGCAGTTCTAATGTCATTACATGCATCTGCTTGCATAGTTTGGTTTGCACTTGAACTGGTTGCTGATTCCATCTGCAGTCGCTCTGAGGTTAATGACAGTTTAATATGCTTTTGTGTAAACAGACATTGTCTGCTGCAGTGGAGGGGCAGTCCCTTTCCTGCAGGCTGCATATCATTGTCTGCCTTTTCCTGCTATCAGCCTGTGATTAATTACCATTCACTTGTGTGGGAATCTGCAGGTCTGCTCCCATTGGATGACCTCAGTATAAAGAACTGCTTCCTGCAATGTCTCATGGGCTACAATAGTCTCAGATCCTGTCTGTTACTCTGCCCGTGCCCCACCTCGTTCCTAGTCCATGTGGACTGCGCTGACTCCTGCGAAGGGGCCAGCGAGTCCTCCTAGTTCTGCTCTTGTTTCTAGAAGTTGTTACTTTGCTTGTCTTGTGTCATATATTGGTTCATCGCCAATATATACGCATACTTGCACGTTTATTATTTTCCTTGTATTCGTGTTACATTGATACATCAGTGTCGCTGATATATACGTACACGAACTGTTTATATCCTGTGTTCCGTTAGTCAGCGTTCCAGCACGCTGAGCTAGTTATCCTGTTCCTGGTCCTGTTTGTGGATTGCGTTCATCTCTGCGAAGAGATAGCGAATCCTTCTGAGTCCTGTTCCCTGTATTACTCCAGTCTTAGTCAGAGTTCCTGCTTATGTCATATATCGGTTCATTGCCGATATATACATATGTTAGTCAGACGTTACAAATAGTCTCATTGATAGCTGTAATTGTAATACGCTAAGAAATCATACTTCTTGTATATTTATCTGTGTTACGTTCATCTATCTTGATCCTGCTATTCCCTGACTATCCTGTCCTGTCTTTGTGAGGCACGCCATCGCTGCTAACGCATTGGCTACCTCATTCCAGTCTGTTTTATTGTGGACGCTTGCTGTCACTAAGTAGTGGCTAGTTAAGCAAGCGTTCATTCTGTCTACCTGTCCTGATCTCCTCAGTCCTGGTTTATGCGCTCAGCGCTACTTTGCGCTGAGACGTTATTACGAAAGTGTTGTTTGTGGCTGTTCGGATCTGCACCGGCTCTGTGCACCACAATCTCCTATTGGAGTCAGTCCTCTCCTCCACTAAACTGGGGATATCCTGATTCCTTGTGCTAGTGTGTGTACCTCCTTCACGTCAGCTTATGTGTTGCATGCTGACTGTGGAGAATACACCTCCAAGCTTAACAGAGGGCAGGCTCGCGAGGCTACAGTGCAGCCATTAATGCAGAAAATAAGCTGCACGGCCCCCATTTGGAGGGGGGGGGGGGCCTTGCTCTGCAACGGGGGAATGCTGAGGAGTGATGGAAGCCCCAATAGGATCCTGAGGCTTCCCTCTCTTCAGGGTAAGAACTTTGGCTCGGGTTCATGTTAAGAAGGCAAATGACATTAAGCTTTCTTTTTTATGAAAAAGAAAATAAGCTAGCTGCTAAAGGCAAAAGACAAGCTGTAGTTCCAAATACGAAGAGAAAGTACAGCTGTTGCAGTTGGCAAGTTTATAAACACTTCATATTCTCTGCAGTTATTTTATGGCAGTGTGTGCAGTCTGGGAAATGTTGAGCCTGATTGTGATGATTTGTTTCTTAATGGTGAAATGTGGATATTGAATGAATGCAGAAATCAATTGTATTCTCTATTCTCTACTTAGGGGAGCCTGGTCCTCCAGGCACACAAGGACCTTCGGGACCTCCTGGCATAAGTGGAAGGTGTAACCCTGCAGATTGCTATTATCCAACTACTCATGGGAGACCAAGATTAAATGGAAAATAACCCACATCTTTCGGGCATATGATGACTGATCAAGAAGATACTACCTTTGACTCTGTGCTATAGAGCACTGGAAATGTGCTGAAATGACTACTGGATGCTGTGAGAGCATTGCTGGGAGAAGTATTGCTACCAAATGCAATCAAGACACTTTTCCAAAATGCCACTAGCACTGTGGTGACACTGCTACTGCCATGGAGAGTTACTTTATTCTCTAGGGGGAATCTCATTAGCTATCTGGTTAATATTATGCTACAGGTCATCTATGGATTTTAATAAGTAGCATTCAATTATATACAGTATATATATATATATATATATATATATATATATATATATATATATATATATACACACACACACACTCTTTTTCCGTGAATTGAACAGGTGAACTGTGATATGTCCATTATACAGGTTCCTTGTGTTACTAAACATGTATGAAATGTTTGAGATATAAAACTCAAGCAATAAGGTTAAAGCACAGTTAGCACTACAAAAACTTCAGTAGTGGGTTACTCTTGCGATAGAAGGGACATTTGCATCAAAATGGGATGTGAAAAATTGGAAAGCACGCCTTTGTTCTCCATTATTTATTTTATTTTATTTAGTTTTATTTTATTTTTGATACATGTTCTACATTGCTACTCTGAGAGACTACATGTACAACATTATTCACTGTCTTTTTTATGGAGTGTAAACCTTTTTTATTATCTAACAAACAAACTAAAAAGGGGTAAACTCATCTATCTTAGTAATCACTTAGTGGTTCCCTGTACGGATGTTACATTTTGACTGGCTATAAACCCAACTTACAATTAGTCGCAATAAGATTCAGACTTTTTAAAATGTACCCCAACAGCTTTGATAGAACAGTCTAGTTGTGGAAGTGGACTGTAAAAACAATTTTTAGTTAAAGAGAGGGCACATGTATGATTTTAAAATGTTCCTTACTACATTCAGGGTCGGATATGTACTGTTTAACATCCTAGGCCACTGTCACCAGCCGCCCATCTTCAGTAGGTAGTGAGATGATCCTTCCCCCTTCCCTCTAGTATAGGTAGCCTGATGACCCCCTTCCCCAAGTATAGGTAGCCAGATGACTCCTCCCCCTTTCCCTCTAGTATAGGTATCCAGATGACCTCTCCCCCTCCCATCTAGCATAAGTAGCCAGATGACTCCTCCCCCCTTTCCCTCCAGTATAGAAAGCCAAATGACTCCCTTAATCCCTCTTTTTCCCACCCCCCACCTTTCAATATAGGTAGCCAGCTCACCTTCACACCACAGCAGCCATCTGTGTCACTCATTTCTTTGCTTGTCTCCTTTGCAGAAGCTTCCTCTTCCTTTCCGTCTCCAATGTAGCCAAGTCCACAATGCAGACATGCACAGAGAGCAAGGTGGCTGCTGCACTGGCGGCTAGCATCAGAGTACCATGGTCAGGTGCTCCCCTGCATTGCAGCATTTGCAAGCTTGCAAAAGCGGCACCAGTTTAGCCTGCTGCTTTGGTGCCCTTCCTCCTGTGGTGCCCTAGGCCATGGCCTAGATGGCCTAGGCCTAAATCCAGCCCTGACTACATTATTACAGTTGAAATACACAATTTTATTCATTTTGAGCATGTGGAAGTTGCACACTTTCAACTACAAAAGCTCATAAAACCAGTTTAAACCAAAACAAGGAGTCAAATGGAAAGCAGGCTTCAAATGTTAACGTTGGCCAGCAAATTTGCTTACTTTAAGAAAGCATACCATACAAATAGGGCAAACCAAACAGGACACTTTCACAGATTACACCAGCTGGGAAGATGGAGAGCCGTGCACAGTGCAAATGTTGTTGCTCATCCTCTGCATCCTCAGCCGTTACTACTATTCATTTCCCTTGCCAATCTGTTACTATAAGCTGCTCTAAGCTCATCCAGCATACCACTACATCTTATAGCTACACAGGATCATTACTTTGGTCTCTGCTTGGCCACATGATGCAGAATTATCCCTGACTTAATTAGGTCTTCCTCTGGTATTGTTTTGCCTTATTTACTTTATCTTGCCTTATCTGTACAAAATTTGAAAAATGCTGACAGTTTCAGATATAACCATTGGTTTTATTTTTTTTTCTTTGTATATGTGTAGTTTTAACTTTGTTGAAATTTATCAAATCGTATTTTGCACTTTAAATGATATTATAGCAATCAACATTCTTTAGGCCAGTTTGATTTTTTTTTAATGTTCACAAGATATTTATGATATGCCAGTATAGGTTATTTATATCGGATGAGTCAATATTTTATGATTAGTGTTCGAAATTGTCACCACATGGTTTGGGAACCCGAACATACACATTCAGCACCATTTCAGTGGGGAACAGCAGGACGAGGTGTGTTTCATTTAATGCAGATAATACCTTCTTCCAAGCTGGAAGAAGAAAGTATTGGAGTTAAATGAAAACCACCCCATCCTGCTGTTCTTTGCTAAATTAGTGCTGAATGCTTGTGTTTGGGTTCCGTACAACATGGTGCCGAATTCGAACATCAACACTATTTATGATGACATGACACAATAATTGTGCTGCTACAGTGTTACGCACACAACTACTGCAGTAAGAAGAGATTGATTTAAAATCTTGCTGTGGATGCTGGATGCAGCTATATGCATCACTAATACACATACCTCTCACTCAGAAAGCCTGCCTGTAATCTGATATGATCCAGATGATGGTGATATATATATATTTTTCATTGAACCAGTCTTGGTTCACCAAAGCATTTTTAAAATGTATAGTTTAAAAAAAATCATCATATCTCCCCCCCCCCCCAGCCTCTTTTCTGTCCCTTACCCTCCATGCCGTCTGATATTACTGAGCTAACCAGTGTTGGGCTCCACCACCTGAGCAAAACCATCCCATGTGGCCCTTAACATGGTTTGTGCTCTGCAGGAGAAGGGCAACACTTTTCCATGGCTGATATCTACTACCTTGTGGAGGAAGGGGGGGGGGTATTAATAATGTAATGAATTAGGATTCCTTACCATTATAGCAAAGAGATTTATTTGAAAAAAAAAATAGCCACAGTTATGAACACTTTACCCTATAAATTGACATTTCCATGCCATAATTCACAACTAATTAAGTTTTCCCATTTTTGTAAACATCAGTGGACTTCTTAGGCTCGGTTCACATTAGCGGTCGCCGTCCGGAATCGCCGCGCCGGAGCCGGACCGCATGCGGAACGGACGGAACGGACGCACGGCATAGCAATGAAAGTCTATGCGTCCGTTCACATGCGTCCGTTTCGTCCGGACCGGATCCGGACCGGATCCGGACTCCGGCATAAGATCCAACATGCGCTATTTTTTGGTCCGGCTCCTCCGGCAGACGTATCCGGAGCGGAGCCGGACTGCACCATCCGGCCAATACAAACCAATGAGAACCGGAGAGCGCACAACACACTGGCTATAAAATCCGGATGTTCTACCCCACTTCCTATGCGTATTGTAGCGGCGATTTTGGATGGGGACACATGGGCAAGCATTTTGGAGTGGAGCAGCAGTGACTTTAAACGTGCTGGAGATGTTGGCAGTATGTCGGAGGTGGAGGTGAGTGCTAAACAGCGGAGGGACCGATTCCACAGGTCCACCTTCTGTTGACCTCCCAGACCCCAACATTTTTATTTTATTTCTACTATCTTTTGCCAAACGGATCCGGATCGCATCCTGATGAACACCTGATGCAACCTGACCGGATCCGTATCAGAACCGTACGGTTCCGTTCCGGATCCGGTCCGGATCCGGTCAGGTCATCCGGTCCGTTTGGCAGAGAACCGCAGGTGTGAACCGGGCCTTAGAGTCTTGAGTAAAGATTCCCCACTGACAAATGTCCACTTTTCCTATCAACCAGTTTTAGATACTTTTTTTAAATGTCATTGGACCCTACTCACAAAGGGCAGTTCGGTAAAATAATTTTGTTCGGTAATATACCTCGCTTGGTATTTTACACTTTTTTTCCGAATTCACTAAACTTTTTCTGCATGAGGCAAAATTTTGGTAATTTACCAAACAAACATGACTCAGTTCATTAAGCCCTGCTTGGTAAGTGTCACTTACCAGCATGGAGCAGGTCAGGGGGCAGACAGGGAGCTGTGTGTTTGACTCAGAGGTTTTCTCTGCAGTGTATCCTGTCATCCCTTTAGATGTGCTGCAGCAACCAGGGGGAGCTCTTCTGTATGCCAGAATACAGATTTCTACATCTAAAGGGATGCAGAAAAGCCCTCAAAATTGTCACCTTCCTCTGCTTTGATACAGAGAAAGACCCACCCGATACCTCATAACATCAAATCAGAGTGAAAAGCAGGGCTGTGTGGCTTTCCCTATTGGCTGCCTGGCTCTCCCTAAAGGCTGTCTGTCAAATCTACCACACAGAGATGGCTGCTATGAGCTGGAGAAAAATATCAAACACTTTTGCCCTGTAAACTAAATGCAGAAATCTTTGTGAATTGCACTTTCTTGACATTTCCTGAGACATTTACCGCACAAGTCGGTAATCTACCTCACTAGTTGGTGGTATTAATTTTGTGCAGTAATCAGTTTAGTGAATTGTCCGTTGAGTCAATGATGGAACTTTTTTCCATAACAAATCATACTATAGGACTTTTGTTGCCTTGAAGTTGGGTAGTTCAAAATATACAGCTGCCCTAACTGAGAGGACATTTCAAGCTGTCAGCTTCAGAGTCAACCTCAAGAAAAGCACGTCTTAATATAAAAGTAAATGTAAACTTTTGTGAGTCAAACTGTAAATTATGATAATTTAACAGTAAATGTTGACATTTCTGCTCAGGTCTATTCATCATGATCAATTGTTATGACTAATTTACAAGTACCTCACAAATTTTCAGGTCACAAAGAAAAATTGTTACATTTAGTGTTTAGTGGTGATGATGAACCTAGAATATTCTAGTTTGACCAGGGACAGCTACAAACATATTTTAGAACGGAAATAGCATTGAATGGATTAAGATATAAGACAAAGGACTGTTGGTTTGTACATTGCTTGACACTGGCAATAAGCAAAAGTAAGGTCAACAAAGAAAAACAATATTCTGAATTAAACATTATGTAATTCAACGAGCTTTAAATTGTGGGTTTATTTTCAGTCAATTTTTATTGTAGCTTTAGGCCGTTACTGAATAGATTATTCCTGATTCTTAGTCCCCAGTTGTACATTAACATATCATATATATTTACATAGCTGGGTACAATTACTATCTGAGATATATATATATATATATATATATATATATATATATATATATATATATATATATATATATATATATATATACATATATATATATATATATTAGCATTTGTACCTAATTATGAGAATTTGTATCCCAGACAGCTTTATTAAACAGCATTTTAATTATTTTCACGTCTCTTATCTAGGTATGTAGTTCTTATATGAGAATACTGTTATAAAAAAATTGTTGTATTTAGTTTTGTGGTCAGTTAAATATTTTATTGAGATGTTATATATTGCACACATAACCTTTAGAGCTATTACAGTCTTAATTTTTGGTTTGTTTTTTACACATTGTAAGATCTGTCCATGCATAGCGTTTTCTGTATTTTAATGGCACGTTAGTTTTAAAAATACCACTACCAAAAAATCAGATTTGTTTTGTTCCAGTATCATGTACTAGCATGCTTTATACTATGTCAGATACATAGAGAAGGCATCATAAATTGGTAGCCACCTGTAAACACTACAAATGTGCTGTATATAATATATTCAGAGAAATATGTTAGCCACCACTCAGTGGACTAACATGAGTATTATGAACAAAAAAAAAACATAATGAGGGTTTTAGGGCCCATGATAAATAATTCAGAACTTAAAAAAAATCTTTTAATTATAATCTTTAAATGGTAAACAGATATGACCAACATAGTAAAAAGTCCATTTGTCATGTGATGTTGTCAAGAGTGGCCTGACTCACATTTTGACCAGCCGCTTCTTCAAAGGCAAAAACATTGAAAATTCAGGAATTGTAACAACAGGTAGTTAAAAACATAATGTTTAGAGTATAGTATACATCTGTATCTCAAATACTCCAGACCCCCTCTCCATCTGGTCAAGCCAAATGGTAGTACATATCAATTACCAGTAGTAGTCACTGGGATAATAGTTGCAGGACAAATGGTTTGCATAGGAATGATTAACATAACAGCAGCCAACAGGATTGAAGGCCAGGTGGTAGTTCTGTAGATTGCACTGGTGTGGCTGGAGTAAGCTGTAGCCATGCCAGTGCTATGTACTATGTATGACAACCACCCGGACTACCACCCTACCACACAATTGTAATTATAATGAAAAGCTATGTTTTCTAACTTCTGAAGTTAAAAACCCTCATTCTGTTTCTTTTTCATTCATTATACTGCTAATGTGCTGACATATATTGCCATTCTACCAAATGAATATATTTTTATGATATCCCTAAACCAATGAAATTACAGTCTTTATTTTGCAATTCACTCTTCCTATAGTACCCCCACCCTTTTACCTGGAGGTTTCTCAGCCTTTTAAAAGCGTTAAGGTTCTTACTAATGTTTTACGATTAAAACATTTCTCATTTGTGGTATGCAAGTGGGGCTACTTTTAAAAGTGCAGTGGGAGTTGTTTCTCATGTAGCTTTGCTAAGTTCTACTTTTATTTCTGAAGTAGTATGTTGCCAACAGTACTAAAAAGATAAATCACTACACCGCCACGGAATATGTTGGGGCTTTGTATATAATAATTACCATAATGAATTAGAAAACCCTTGATCATTTATTGAAAATCAGTCAGATGCTTCCTTAGATAGTAACTGCAAATCAACACAAAGGTCACATTAAAACTATCATAAAGACAAGTGTTAATATAGTTTTTGATATTTTCGACTTTTTTTTAATACACACAAAGATTGTGACTACATATTATATTAAGGCTTGGCTTAGTCATATTAATCTAAAACCCCTCCATGTTCAAGAAAAGCACCAATCACGTTATTATATTTATTGCAGTACATTGTGTAGCACACTTCCAATACACAGCAGTGCAAAAGTCTCATAAAGACTTAACAGCTGTGCTGTTTATCATTCTGTATTTTAACTACATAACGACCGGGTCACGCCCAGAGACGTGACCGCGGCGGTAGCCCCAGGACCGCCTAATTCCAATTGGCGTCAAGTCCTGGGGCTGCAGTTTGCAGGAGATCACGCGCAGGCTGCGCGCTCATCTCCTGCTCGGGGGGCGGAGCTCCACTCCACCTTCAGTCTCTGAGCGGCGATCGCCAATCGGGAAACTGTCTTTACACACAGTACAGCGCTGCGATCAGCAGCAGCAGCGCTGTACTGGGGACAGCTGTGTGACACCCCTGGGGCAGAAGAAAGCGATCGGCTCTAATAGGCAGAAGTCTATGACAGCTGATCACCAAGATTGGCCGGCTGGGGGGAGGGAGTGATTTTAAAAAAAGATATAAATAAAGAAATAGTAAAAAATATAAAAAAAACACAACATAAATATGTATTAAAAAATAAATAAACACGGGGAGGGGCGATCAGATCCCATCTGTTGGTGGGGAGAAAAGAGGGGGGGGACACTTGTGTGCTATCAACAAGTTGCAGTGGCCAATGTTGATAGAAATAGCCTGGTCTAGGGGGGTTTACCACTGTGGTCCTCAAGTGGTTAAGGACCACTCCAGCAAAAAAGTTGGCAGTTAACCACCCTGGCGTTCTGATTAAATCGCCAGGGTGGCTGCGGGAGGGTTTTTTTTAAATAAAAAAAAAACTATTTCATGCAGCCAACTGAAAGTTGGCTGCATGAAAGCCCACTAGAGGGCGCTCCGGAGGCGATCTTCCGATCGCCTCCGGCGGCAAGAAATAACACGGAAGGCCGCAATGAGCGGCCCTCCGTGTTTCGCTTCCCTCGTCGCCATGGCGACGAGCGGAGTGACGTCATGGACGTCAGCCGACGTCCTGACGTCAGCCGCCTCCGATCCAGCCCTCAGCGCTGGCCGGAACTGTTTGTTCCGGCTACGCTGGGCTCGAGCGGCTGGGGGGACCCTCTTTCGCCGCTGCACGCGGCGGATCGCCGCGCTGCAGCGGCGATCAGGCAGCACACGGGGCTGGCAAAGTGCCGGCTGCGTGTGCTGCTTTTTATTTGGTGGAAATCGGCCCAGCAGGGCCTGAGCGGCAGCCTCTGGCGGTGTTGGACGAGCTGAGCTTGTCCAGACCGCTCAGCAGGTTAAAGTCTGACAGAAGGGTTTTGGAATAGTCCATAAAAAATAGGGGATTTTCAGGGTCTTCTTTGTTTTCAAAAGCATTTCCTGAATGGCAGTTGCTAAGTCTAACTGACAAAATAGTGTGTACGGAAGTAGGGAGGCTGGCTGGTATCTTACTGTTTTAGCAGTTAAACTGTCGCTCAGGAAATGCTTTTGAAAACAAAGAAAACCCTGAGAATCCTCCATCAGTTCTGTTAGATTTTAACTCCTTTCTTTTTTCGTTGGAGTGGCTCTTTAACATTAAATGGAAAAATCATTTTTATATTATTTTTGCTATTCACCAATATAACACTTATATATAACAATAATATATATTTAAATTAAAAATACTGTATTGTAATGCATAAATCATTAATGCCCAGATCAGCCTCAGCTACATTTGACATCTTAAAGGGATACTGTAGGGGGGTCGGGGGAAAATGAGTTGAAGTTACCCAGGGATTCTAATGGTCCCCCGCATGCATCCTGTGCCCGTGCAGCCACTCACTGATGCTCTGGCCCCGCCTCTGGTTCACTTCAGGAATTTCAGACTTTAAAGTCTGAAAACCACTGCGCCTGCGTTGCCGTGTCCTCACTCCCGCTGATGGCACCAGGAGCGTACTGCGCAGGCCTAGTATGGTATGGGCCTGCGCCGTGCGCTCCTGGTGACATCAGGGGAAGCAAGGACACGGCAACGCAGGCGCAGTGGTTTTCAAATGTTAGAAGATAATTGTGAGTGTAAGCGGTGGAACTACAGAACTGGCATGTTAAATAAAAATATATCTTTTGACGGAGAGAGAAGGAACTTAGTCCACTATTAACTAAATCTAGACAATTACTTTTCCCTTACTTTAAATTAGCTGATATGGGAGTTACCGTTTTGCTTATAGCATCCAAAATTATTTTCTAAACCTTTATTTTGTAAAATAATGTTTTGGATATTGTATTGCTTGCAGTGATTGGGTTATTCATCATGTGTCCCCTCCCCCCCACACCCCCACACCCACCAATAGGCTCCAAAGTGATTACCAACATTTTTTGTTGAAAACAGTGAAAGGGATATAAGGAAATTATGCTTCAGTCTTATGAGACAGGTGAGATCTATACCTGCTGCCAGCAGTCCCATCATGCTTAGATAAACATCTGACAACCTTTAGAAATATTAATCTACCTTAGAAGAGTCAGCTTTTTGGTTGATCGGAACAACCCTGACTTGTAATCTTTAGATGCTTTTTTCACTCGTTATACCAATTGCAACCATATGTTTTCTGTTATTGTTATGCTGATGATGTTCTCAGCCTTTACTGATTTTGTATGGATTCTATATGTGTCTCAAATGACAGATGTATTTTTATTTTGTTTATCTGAAGTCTTAATTTGTTCTTGTTTTACTTCTCTGTTTACTATATATTTGAATACAATCAGGACTAACAATTGGTGCTTTTTTATGCATGTTGCATGAATGCGGGGAGTGTACATACAGTATACAGAAACTTTATATAGTGTATATTTTGTGATTTAAATATTGAAAATCTTTATATCGAGTTTTGCTTACATTAAAATACTATTACGTGTCACATAATGTGGAAAGCTAATTTCTTGGATAGAGAATATCAGTGTTGCTTTATTATTATTTTGTAGGAGGTAACTGGTGCACTGAAATTCATATAATCGAAATATGGAATAAGTGCGCGTTTATATTAACTCACTTTTTTCATTTTTCAAGGCTTTTTTTTTACCTATGTGTGTTACATATTTTTTTCAGTTATATTTATAATCCTTTTAAGTTCTTGATTTGTCATTGACATTTTCTTTTATAGGAGAAATGATAGAGAATCAGAATTACTATATGAATATGTATTACAGTAGAGTCTCGGTCATCCGGCACGGGCGGGTATTGGCTGTTGCCAGATAAGTGTGCTTTCTGGTTACTTGAGACTCAAAGTTAAAAATAGGCCAAACTGCTACAGTGTGATACCCCATTTTATATAAATAACATGAACTCTTGGGGGTCCATGGAACCCAGACTTTAAGTACAGCAGAGCCCACTAACAGCTTAAGAAGTTAACCTTCACCACCAAGTACTTACAGTATTTTGCGCTAGTTGGTTGAACTTCTGGTGAGTTGAGTTCTGGATAACCAAAACTGTACTGTATTACTGTTTAGCCTACACAGGAAGCAGAACTAACACTTGAAAACTTGGTTAGCAGCTGATCAGAAGACTTTTCTGGCCCTTTCTGGTTCCTCATATGTTTGCATTTATTTTAATGCCATAAAGGATAACTACATCAGATATAAGTAAAGTAGATCCAGGAGCATAATGTTAATGTGAAGTTCTGTAGCCAGCGCAGTGTATGTCTTGCACAGTATTTCAAGGCAATTTTGGTTGGTATGAGTATCAGTACTATGCGCTTAAACCACTTAAACCACCAGAAAATACTGTTAGGATTACTCTAAGTTATAGCCCCAATCAAGCTTTAATCAGAATATAACTGGCTTGTCTCACAGCCCAGGTAGGGAAGTTTACTTTTCATGTTACGTTCCGCTCACATAATGCATAATATTTTTGGCTCCCTAAAATTTCAGCAAGAACACACCTGGACCAGTAGTTGTGGCCATCAGCTCCAAGATCCATACAGAGAGAGGGAGGGGGAGTTCCAGAAATACAGTTTGAACCCTGAGCTTTTATACTTATACTTAAGGGTGCTTTCACACTAACACATCAGCCCATATCTATTAACTTTTCTGCTGAGTTTTCTCTAAGGAGACATTTTCAAACCTTAGCAATAAAATACATTTAAAGCTCCCAGCATGCAAGACAATGTTTAAAATAAGTTTGATCTTACTTTTTCCTACTTGTTAGTAGTTATTAAATTGCTAAGTGCTGAAAAGTTATTTTTAGATCAAATGAAAAATGATCTCCTGGGTGAAAATTCAGGACAAAAGGTTGATTGGATAAGGGCCAGTGTGTTGTGTTGCAACAGACACTGTTTTCCCCGCTGTAATGCCGTGCTATTCAAACTATATGGACAGTTCACACCTCATTATATGCGATGCAATGTTATGGATTTTGTTGTTACAACACAAAACAAGTTGTGCATTGCTAGAGTCTCCCAGGTTGATGCACACAATGTCACTCAATGAAAGTGCACATTGGGCAGTGGCTTCTTTGCCTGTGTTACATCACATGCTACCACAATTGTTGATTTTGGTTGTGTTATATGTACATTATAGTGCAATGCAATGGCACCCCCCTAGTCTAAAACTAGACAAGACAACACACAGAATATTTATATTGTGCTTTTCTACTGGTCACCTCACTGAATAGGTGCAGGCTTACTGAACAGAGACAAGATTCAAACACTGGTCTTCTGTATCAGAGGCAGAGCCCTTAACCAGTACACTATCCAGCCACTGCGAAAAACTAGATAAGGTATCTGACCTATGTGCTATATTTGATACTTTACTTTTTTAACAGTCTTTAAAGAAATTAAATATCACATTATGTACAATATTTTCTGCCAAAAAAGCCAAGATGTTTTTACTTTTACTAAGAGCGCATAGCGTAACCCAAAGATTGCATATAGCTTTATATAAAGCATTTTCAGAAAATCTATCATTAGCTGTTTTTTTTACAACAGCATTCCAACAGTGTAAATTCAAGCCATCCACTTAACTACAGGGTAGAAGCTTAACATAGAAAGTGCTTGTAATGTGCTGTCTTTCTCAGGCTTGTTTTTGCTTCTCTTTCTAGCTCAGAAATCTACCTCCTACGTGTTTATTTAAGGATGTTTAATTAATTACACCATTGGGAGAAATCTATAAACTAGAATTAAAACACATACATATTAAGGATCTCAAATAAAGTTGCAGCTTGAGGCCATTTTTAGTAGTAGTAGTAAATGCACAGACACCTCGTTGAGCTGTTAATTTTTTGTTCTTTTTCTTTTGTTGGATTTAGGAGCTAAGTGGCCACGCTCAAGCTCTATTTTAGCACTTGGTGTCTGAATTGTTTGAACGTGTGCTGCTATAATTACTGGTGTTCTCTGTGGATATCCAGACAAGGCCAGTTGATATTGGCCCTATAACACCCTCCATCTTTTACAGCAATCTTTTTACTCCATTGGGAACACAAGAAAGCCAGTAATTACACGGTGTGTGTGTATTTGACAAGATGTTGTTTTTCATTTTCTAACACAGAGATGACTAACAAATACAACATGTGTTGGTAATTGGCAGGATTGGTAATTGAGTACCCATTGGGTTAGAGGAAACCTGTTATTTTTTATATCTTCACTTAGATCTAATTGCTTGTGTATTATTAGAATCAGAATCAATATTTCCCAATGCAAATCATTCATCTATTTTATTTATGTGTTAGTTTGACAGTTTTTAAATGTTTTATTTGCTCTTTTTGTAATAGCAAAAGTTTTCTATTTTTATTTTATTTTTGTGTAATGCATGTATATTTTTTATGAATTAATATATAAATATGATGAACCATGTTACATTGTTCTGTAATATGAATTTGGAAGGATTTTTCTTTTGTATCTTTCATGAGTCTGCCTTGAAAGAACGTAGATCTGTTGATAGGAGTAAAGAAGTGAGTTACTTTTGTTCAAGTGTAATGAAATAAAGTTGTGGATATGCTAGAAAATAAAGTACCATTCTATTTCTGTATTCACTGGCCTGCCAGTAATTGCTACCATACCATGTACTGGTCCAGTAGTCCTCAATAAAATAAGGTTCGTATGAAACAGCTCCATGTAATCATTTTAGTTATACATATTGATACACATTGAAGGGAAACAATTATTTTGTCTGTCCAAAAAAAACGGTTATTCATATTTTGTGTGGCTGTGAAAAAGTTATGAACTTATTTTTGAATATCTTTCTGTGGCTAAGGCGGCAAGATTTATATAAGGAAGGTGGAACTAAAGAAATTATACAGCAACCAAATATATTGAACTCTATATTGTAAAAAAAACTATTATGCACAGAGACCTACCTGCTTCTGGATCATTGGCCGCTTTAGTCTTATACTTGGGGAGTTGGTGTATTTTCCCTTACAGTGACTGTGCGCACCTGTTGAAATTAGTTTCTGATATTGATTGCTACCTAGAGAAAGCCTAGTTTGGGCTTTGAGATTTACAGTATATCTTTAACCTTTTACCAATCACCACTAAGAAACCCTTCATTTACTGTTGGACTTTTCATTATCTTTATATAAAGAAGGAGTGAAGCAGAAATAAGACTTGAAGGGAGACAGGATAGCTTTAACGTCTAAGGTAGAAATCTATTCCGTGAAGTCCTTTATATACATATAATCCCAGTGTAGGGTTGAACCATCCAGCAGTCGTTCTTGACTGATTAACTGAATAAAAACTTTTTTAATGTTCTGATCCTTGAAGCCGAGGCTGTTGGGGAATTGTATTGTTTTATATAAACCTCATTTTATGAGGAAATAGTGATATCTATGTAACATGAATGTTTGATTCAAAGGCAAATAAACTTTTTGTTGTTTTTTTTTTAATTTTTGAGGAACCAGTCATAATAATGTAGAATCAGCAACTCACAAATTTTAGTCTGATCACTTAGACTTCCTTGAAGTTATTATTGTTAAGGCTTCAAAAACTCAGCTACTTATGACACAAATTTACAAGATTTCCTCTTAACCTATTTTGGTTCTTGGACGTAGAAACTACGTCCAGGAACCATGTGCGCTACCGCGCGCCCCCGCGGCCGATCGCGCGCGTGCACGCGCACTCCCGGCCGCGGATTCGGTCGCCAGGGAATCAATGTATCGGGCTATGGTGCCCGATCACTGATTCCTCTCCCCCGCTGAAAAAGCGACAGCTTCTCTCAGAAGCTGCGCCTTTTCTGGCCGTTCCCTCCCCGATGCGCCACTCTAAGTGTGTGTTACGCTTAGAGTGGCGTCATGTAAACAAACTCATGGCCGCCATCTTGTGGCCAAAAAGTAATACTACAACTGAAAATAAAAATAAATTAAAATGAACACACATTTACATTATAAATCTATTGTTTACCCCCCACCCTCCCAAAACTACCCAAACAAAATGTTTACTATAAAAAAAAAAAAACATTACAATAAAAAAAACATGTAAATATTTACCTAAGGGTCTAAACTTTTTAAATATCAATGTAAAGATGAAATATTTCTATATTTTTTTTATTTTAAACTTGTTAATAGTGATAGATGCAAAATGGAAAAAAATGCACTTTTATTTCCAAATAAAATATTGTCGCCATACATTGTGATAGGGACATAATTTTAACGGTGTAATAACCGGGACATATGGGCATATACAATACGTGAGTTTTAATTATGGAGGCATGTATTATTTTAAAACTATAATGGCTGAAAACTGAGAAATAAAGAATCTTTCCATTTTTTTCTTATTCTTCCTGTTAAAATGCGTTTACAGTAAAGTGGCTCTTAGCAAAATGTACCCCCCAAAGAAAGCCTAATTGGTGGCGGAAAAAACAAGATATAGATCAGTTCATTGTGATAAGTAGTGATAAAGTTATAGGCTAATGAATGGGAGGTGAACATTTCTCTCGTGAAAACCACGGAACCTGAATGGGTTTATGAATGTTTATAAGTCACATTGTTAAGAGCTTTACTTGTGCACAAGAATGTCGGGCCAAACTGGAGGGAATGTATTCTCCTTTTGTACTCTCCTAGTTTTGTCCTTCCTAATGGACAAACTGTATGCAGAAGGAGGCCATTGATGTTAAAGCCAATAGTTACCAGTTCAAAAATAAAAAAGCCAGATACTCACCTAAGGAGAGGGAAGTGGTTCCAAGAAAGCAGGCAAAGTAAAAGCTGATTTTGTATACTTCTTGCGGTGGTGCCCCTCAGATTGTATTGTGTTAACTAAACTGTGAAGAATGATTCTGCTGCCACCAGAAATATTCAGACCTGCTGTCGCCCACTCTTTGCTCACCTGCTGCATACCTCAAGACCTTATTTATCACTAGGAGAAGATCATACTTGGAATAGATACACACTCGATGCAGTACTTATAAAGAAGTATTAAAGTTATGTTTATAAATGATCCTTCAACCATGGGTAGCTTCAACAGGCAGGCCAGTGACTGCATAACCTGCTAAAGTCAGAGATCATCGAATTAGAAATTACTCCATAATGTGTAGCATTTTACTAGCACAAACTTAGCTGGCTGAATTCCTATCCAAATAATTTATCTCATGCAGTGCTGTTTTAATGCTGCTTGCTAAGCTATGAGTGAGTGCCAGACTTTGATTTTAAATCCATTTCTTCTTTTCTTGTATCCCTAGTAGGACACAATTATTTCTAAAATGCGGTCTAGTATTTACATTTACTTCAGAGAAATGCAATAAAAGTGCTACAAATGTAATGTCTTTATTGTGTCTTGTTTTCTTTATAGTGGCTTGTGAGTAAGTATACAGAATAGAAATTAGTTTGTATTTTATCAAGGGTACTCTTATTCAAACTACAAATTATTTCACAGGACTATGTACTATGCAGAAGTTTAAAAGAAAACCAGAAATCCTGCTGGCAAAAATTTGTATCTTATTTTTTTTTCCTCTTGTGGAACTGGAAGGTGCAGTGGTAACTGGTAATACAATCTAAATGAGCAGTTTTGTCTTTTAATGTTGCTATTTTTATCAATAATGATGCACCACACATGCTGCAATTTATCCAGTTGTTAATATATCTTAGGGCTGTTTCAAGATATTGATGGTTCTACATTAAATTTAAATTTTACAGAGCCACATCGACCCCACATGTAGACAGCCTGTTTTCGGACATGAGGGGTTGATGTGGCTCTGTAAAATTTAAAGCTATAGGCTTGCTATACACTAGAGGTTCTGGATGCAAGCTTGGCTACAGGGGCATAAAGAGTTAATTTGCATATTCAATAGCAGTGCATTGTGGGTAACCACAGATGTTCACTTAAAACTGAATTATCACAAGTACCTTCTGTTTTAAGAAGGCAAATCACACCAAGCATTGCTTTTTAGTAGGAGGGCTTTTCGGTCTCTTTTAGTCCCCTATACTTTCCTAATGGTTTGGGTCACCACGAGCTGCTTGGTGAATAAGAAACCCTGTAACTATCATAAACATGACAAGTTCAGAAACTTTTTTTTAAACATGTGTTTACAGCTTAAAATATGTGTTTAGTGCAATTCTTGTTTTATCATATTTGAACAACAGTAAAGACAAGTCTGAAAGTCCAGCTTGAAGGCCATTGGAGAGGTCTTCCAAAAGAAGATTAGAATTCAGGATTTTTGGTTTATTTACTTATTTTACATCTGTGGCAGAAAGAGTGGAGTTAAAGACAGTGGTCCGTTGGAGGATGAGGTAGCTGTGACAGAATTAGATTAAGTTAAATCAGGGATGGGTGGCTATCCAGCATCCTTCATTTATGAATCAGAAATATTACACATAAGCTATAGGAGGAGGAATACAGAGGCAGCAGCACCAACATTATAAGCTAGAAGGTAAAATGCACACTCTTTTGTAAATATATGCTCCGTAATGAAAAAAGACTCAGTAGCTGCAGATAATAGTTGTAATACCTGAACTGGGTATGGGGGTCATTATTTGTTCAGACAGTCTACATTGCCTGTGAACAGACAAAAGTGTCTGTTGGTCACAAACCTTCTTAAGGTGGCCACCAACGATCCAGATTCTAGTGAAAAATCATTTGAGCAATCAGATAATTCTGAAAATCCAAATTTTGGTTCAACAAAAATCCAATTGAACGACTGTTTTTATAATCATTCATAATCGATTGTGCCCATCAACTGAGATTATTTACAACCAAGCGATCAGAATTTCTGATCGCTCTAACGATTTTTCACTAGTAATTGAACTGTTAGTGGCCACCTTAAGTGTACTGAACACCCTTTCCAATTTTCAGCATGGTAAGTCAGCAGCTCTATTAAATGTTCTGCAAGCTCTGGGCACTTGACCATCCACTGGGCTGAAAGAACCCACCACCTCCTGTGTGGTGAGCACAAATGTTCACAGGTAGGAAAAACATTAGATGTCTCAAGAATGTACCCAATATTTGGCTGCGGTTGTTTTTGCACACCTCAGCTGACAGATTGACATAGCCTAATGCTAACCAGTTACCCCTGCAGTGTTTTTTGTTTTTTTAGGCCCACTGCTTCCTCTCCTGGAATATTAGTGTTGTGCAATGTCCTCCTCATACCACTGCTGATCAGTGCCTTCAATGCATGTTGGGTCATGTTGGTTACTACAGCAGAGAGATGCTGGAGTAGAGTGGGTAACTCTACTCCAGCACATATTACCAATTGCTCCCACCATAACACCAATGATGGCCTGATACAGGACCCTAGGTGGACCCACTAAAGCAGGCACCCAGTTGTGGTCTCACGCTCTGCACCCTCTACTGGAGCTTCTACCCTTCCAAACTTGCAGTGAGACATTTTGGTTTCTTGGCTCTTTTGGAATTTTTTTAGCTCATATTTTTAATAAATTCAAAGCAGGTTTTCTAGAATATTCTAGTTCTATGCAGTTCTCCGCTGTTTTCCAGTACTGAAAAACATTAGTAAAGCAGGCCCTTAGCTTCAAGAATTGTACTTTCTGTGCAAATGTTTGAAAAAAACATAGTCATTTTTATCAGACGTGATGAAACAAATGGCCTGATAAAGAAAACCAAGTTGCTGAGGAAAAACAATTACACTACAGTTTGCAATGAAAGGTATAATAAAGCCTTCTATCCTGATCAAGCATACAATCCTTGTTCTATTCCATGGATAACAATGGACATCACTTCAGCTTCTTTCACACATAGTTTAATAATAACACAAGTTTTCAAATGCATTTGGAAACATGACTGATAATGGTTCATTTCAAAAGAACCGATTTAGCAAATCCCGAGTCTTTCGTTGTTTGTGATATTACAGCATGTTTTGCTATCACAAAGGCAACAGTGACACCACATAATCTCCTATCATGTGGAATATTCCCTTGGAATTGAACTGAGAGACTGATAGTCCTGATCTGTGCTATGCATGTGAATTTCTTTGGATTTAAAAGTGTCTGGTAAATGCATCATACATTTTATTGTATTTTAAGACGTCTAGTAAGATGGAACAACGGAGCTGTATAGTTGTGACCTGAGCCTTTTAATGTTTGGTCATTTGGTTTTTATCGCATTCTGGTATGTTCAGATTAAAAGGTATTATTTACTTTTATTTTGCTTAAACATTTTATTAGAAAACAAGTGTTCAGTGAGGCATGACACCTGGCAGTAACTGTAACAGATTACTTTATAATTAATTTGTTACGAAGTCCAGAAAATAACTGCAGTGTATTTTTAAAGCATGTGGAAAGTTAAAAAAGGAATTGTGATATGTACCATGGTTGTCGCATTGATGGTGAATGCCACTGTGAATTTGGATTCACATATTGTGCCCCCTAAGCTATTTTTTCTTTTCCATCATGTTGCTGCAGCTTTATTAAAGTTGAGCCTGTCATGAAAGACTTATGGCCACTTTTAATTGCTGTCTTTTTTTTTTTAGAAGGAGCAAGTGCCATGAGAATAATGCAATCACATAGCTTTGCTACTTCGTAAGTCACTAGATGTGTTGCATGCTGGTCTGGACTGTAACTCAACGAGACCTTGTCCTGCTTTATTAGATACAGGGACATGTATTTAGAAAATGTATCTGCTTTATATAGGTGTTTTTCAACATGCATACTGAAAAAGGTACCCTTAACAGACATCTATCATGCTTTGTTTTATGTTTTGTTTTTGTTTTTTGCTTTATGAATACAACAAAATTAATTTTGGTATTATACAGCACCTTACTTTGGGGAGGATTAAACAAACTTTAATTATGCATTATCTCACCTTACTCATTAACTCACTATTTATTTCTTCTTTTCTGTGTTAAGTCACACTATAACTCTCCTTATCTGTCTTAACATATGATTTATCTCTCCTTTTCTGCCTTAACCCTTTACTGCAACGGAGGCAGCATATCTACAACCCGCTGGTGGTTATTAATGGCTCCAGGGGCATAAATCTATGTACCTTGCCACAATCGCCCACTGCGCCCATTGTATTTACTGCCAGTTAGTACACTGATCCAGTGAATGGGAACTTGATGAGATGCTGGTGGTCATTGACAAAATGAAAGTAAAACCATAAAAACATTACTTCCTGTAAGTGTACAGGCATATAAAGTGAGGGGACATCTAGTGGGCAAATAATAGATACACCCTTGTACATTAAATTAAATAAAAATAAATAAATTCTGCATTCAAATGTACCCCTTACCTTCCCCACTCTCCCATAGTTACCAAAACAAAACATTTTTTATATATAACAAAAAATTACATTTATAAAAAAAGAAAAAAGAAAAATACATAAATAGTTACCTTAGAAACGTAACCTTTTAAATATGTATGACAACAATAGGTTTAAGCGCTCATATCAAAAGTCTCTATTATAAAAAGTTCATATATTCAGAAATCGGCTGGCAGCACTGTAAAGACACACTCCCTTCCCCCAATTTGGAGAGACTCACCGGACTTTGCGGCCTAGATGGGCCCGATAACGCATCAGGGGTATCGGCCACCCCTCAGCCTCTCTGGCAACCTCCGGGATGCTGCACTCCTTGCTGTCGGTATGCTTGGTCAAGACAATCTTGATAGCACCTCCATAAAAGGAAAGAAACCGCTCATAGCGTAAAAGTGCAAAAAGGGAGTAGTCCCGCTTTTATTAAAAAATTAAAAACATCAGGCACAGCCTACAAGTGGCTCTAACGGCTATGCAGGGTCGGGGGCAGCAGCAGCCAATCCCAGAAACTTGGTAGGCCCGGCGTGTCCCCTCCACGTAACCTGCAATCCCCGCTATGTGTATCAAATCCGGCGCGTAAGACCTGTCACTGCGTCCAGTGACGTCGTACGTTGCGCCGCTCCGTAGCTCCGCCCTACGCGTTTCGTTGCTAGGCAACTCCTCAGGGGCTACGGAGCGAAGGAGCGGCGTGCATTTAAAGGCGGTCGTGCGCGCGCAATCAGCTGCTGCATTACCCACTCCGCATAGTGCTACATAGATAGCAATGATTACAGGATCAAAATATACTTTACATCTTACATTAATGCACAAATAAGCCCATTACTAGAGCATACCTAAGTACATACAGGCTAAATACATGGTAGATTACAAACGAACTATATTCACCAATACTCAATATCTCCAGTCTAAATAGAGCCACATGGTGGCGCTAGACATCACAGCATCAGGTACAACATTATTACAGAGTTCCACTTGATCCTAACCAGGGACAGCTGACATCAGTCAGCAGGCTATCAAAAGTATTGGAAATAAAAAATAAAAAGTAAAGAGGCACATTACCCCAGCCACCCATCCCTCAGAATCCTCACCCACCAGTCCCACCCCATGGGCCAAAACCACCTCTAATTAGTGCTAATAAAACAGTTTAAATCAATGTCAATATTAAGACCCCCAGGTTCCAATGCCCCCATCTTATGGATCCATTGCGTTTCCATTTTAGATACCTCTCTGGTACGATTCATACCTCTCCAGTGCGTTTGAACCTTCTGTACCCCACACACCTTTAGACCTGCCGTGCAAGAGCCATGATGAGTGGAAAAGTGTCTGGGGACACTATGCTGTTGAAAACCCTTCCCAATCTTATAAATGTGCTCCCCCCATCTCTTGTGCAATGCTCTAGTGGTCCGCCCGATATACTGGAGGCCACAAGCACACCATAACACATAGACCGCATATGGTGTGTTACAAGTGATGAAATCTTTAATCTTAAAATTATTACCATTATGAAAGGACTTAATTGAAGTAGTTTTAACAGTGTAACCCTCACGGCAGGCCCTACAATCCCGACAGGGGTAGAAACCCGCCGTTTGCCAAGGGTTCCTCAGGACCTTAGGGGGATCAACGCAGCTTGGGGCCAGGGCATCTTTAAGGTTCCTGGCTCTCCTATAAATGAACCCAGGGCGTTCAGGGAGATGATCCTTAAGCACCGGGTCCTGCTGCAAGATTCCCCAATGCCTCCTAAACACTGCTTCAACCTGTTTATGCTGCCGACTGTAACCCGTGAGGAAAGAAAAATCCATATTAGTATTACCACGGGCTCGTGGTTCAAAAGTTAAGGCCCTATCTAGTTCTCCAATCTGTGTCCGTTGCTGGTGTACCAATTTAGGGTCGTACCCCTTTTCAATAAACCTATCTGCCAGCTTACCTGACTGAGAGTAGTAGTCATCAAGATGGGAACAATTCCTCCGTAACCGGAGGAACTGCCCCCTTGGGACACCTCTAATCCAATTGGGGTGATGGCAGCTACCGACCGGAATGTAACCATTCCGGTCTGTATCTTTAAAATGGGTACGTGTCCACAGGCCAGGCCCTGACTTATGGATCTCCAAGTCCAAGAATACAACAGACTCAGAGCTACTTGCTGCCTAACACACAACTATTTTTGGCATGGGGGGGCGTACTACCTACAGAGGCGCGGTTGTGCCATGGGGGCGGGGTACGCTCCCAGTTTTGCCAATATCTTTATGGCTGTGTGGGAGGAGGAGATTCTGGGGATGACATGTTCTCGACCTGTCCTACAATGGTCACGTTATATTGACGATCTGCTGATCTTGTGGGAGGGCCCTAGGCAGCTTTTTGATGACTTTATTACTACTCTTAATAGGAATGACGTGGGCATTGTTCTCACGGCAGCAAGTAGCTCTGAGTCTGTTGTATTCTTGGACTTGGAGATCCATAAGTCAGGGCCTGGCCTGTGGACACGTACCCATTTTAAAGATACAGACCGGAATGGTTACATTCCGGTCGGTAGCTGCCATCACCCCAATTGGATTAGAGGTGTCCCAAGGGGGCAGTTCCTCCGGTTACGGAGGAATTGTTCCCATCTTGATGACTACTACTCTCAGTCAGGTAAGCTGGCAGATAGGTTTATTGAAAAGGGGTACGACCCTAAATTGGTACACCAGCAACGGACACAGATTGGAGAACTAGATAGGGCCTTAACTTTTGAACCACGAGCCCGTGGTAATACTAATATGGATTTTTCTTTCCTCACGGGTTACAGTCGGCAGCATAAACAGGTTGAAGCAGTGTTTAGGAGGCATTGGGGAATCTTGCAGCAGGACCCGGTGCTTAAGGATCATCTCCCTGAACGCCCTGGGTTCATTTATAGGAGAGCCAGGAACCTTAAAGATGCCCTGGCCCCAAGCTGCGTTGATCCCCCTAAGGTCCTGAGGAACCCTTGGCAAACGGCGGGTTTCTACCCCTGTCGGGATTGTAGGGCCTGCCGTGAGGGTTACACTGTTAAAACTACTTCAATTAAGTCCTTTCATAATGGTAATAATTTTAAGATTAAAGATTTCATCACTTGTAACACACCATATGCGGTCTATGTGTTATGGTGTGCTTGTGGCCTCCAGTATATCGGGCGGACCACTAGAGCATTGCACAAGAGATGGGGGGAGCACATTTATAAGATTGGGAAGGGTTTTCAACAGCATAGTGTCCCCAGACACTTTTCCACTCATCATGGCTCTTGCACGGCAGGTCTAAAGGTGTGTGGGGTACAGAAGGTTCAAACGCACTGGAGAGGTATGAATCGTACCAGAGAGGTATCTAAAATGGAAACGCAATGGATCCATAAGATGGGGGCATTGGAACCTGGGGGTCTTAATATTGACATTGATTTAAACTGTTTTATTAGCACTAATTAGAGGTGGTTTTGGCCCATGGGGTGGGACTGGTGGGTGAGGATTCTGAGGGATGGGTGGCTGGGGTAATGTGCCTCTTTACTTTTTATTTTTTATTTCCAATACTTTTGATAGCCTGCTGACTGATGTCAGCTGTCCCTGGTTAGGATCAAGTGGAACTCTGTAATAATGTTGTACCTGATGCTGTGATGTCTAGCGCCACCATGTGGCTCTATTTAGACTGGAGATATTGAGTATTGGTGAATATAGTTCGTTTGTAATCTACCATGTATTTAGCCTGTATGTACTTAGGTATGCTCTAGTAATGGGCTTATTTGTGCATTAATGTAAGATGTAAAGTATATTTTGATCCTGTAATCATTGCTATCTATGTAGCACTATGCGGAGTGGGTAATGCAGCAGCTGATTGCGCGCGCACGACCGCCTTTAAATGCACGCCGCTCCTTCGCTCCGTAGCCCCTGAGGAGTTGCCTAGCAACGAAACGCGTAGGGCGGAGCTACGGAGCGGCGCAACGTACGACGTCACTGGACGCAGTGACAGGTCTTACGCGCCGGATTTGATACACATAGCGGGGATTGCAGGTTACGTGGAGGGGACACGCCGGGCCTACCAAGTTTCTGGGATTGGCTGCTGCTGCCCCCGACCCTGCATAGCCGTTAGAGCCACTTGTAGGCTGTGCCTGATGTTTTTAATTTTTTAATAAAAGCGGGACTACTCCCTTTTTGCACTTTTACGCTATGAGCGGTTTCTTTCCTTTTATGGAGGTGCTATCAAGATTGTCTTGACCAAGCATACCGACAGCAAGGAGTGCAGCATCCCGGAGGTTGCCAGAGAGGCTGAGGGGTGGCCGATACCCCTGATGCGTTATCGGGCCCATCTAGGCCGCAAAGTCCGGTGAGTCTCTCCAAATTGGGGGAAGGGAGTGTGTCTTTACAGTGCTGCCAGCCGATTTCTGAATATATGAACTTTTTATAATAGAGACTTTTGATATGAGCGCTTAAACCTATTGTTGTCCTATTTTAAATGCTATCTCACTAATAGCCAGGCAGCGCTCCACCATTTATAGACTGGTGTTTACAAAATTCTCATGTACTGTTGGCTTTACTTTTATTTCCACTTCCTGTGAGCGCTTTTTGTACATTTTTTGTTTGATTTTAAATATGTATGGCATGAGGGTATATTACTGTTATTTTTGCAAATAAGGGCTAGACAGATGCAAAACTGAAAAAATGCACCTTTTTTTCTAAATAAAATATTGTCGCCATACTTTGGAATATGGACATAATTTAAATGTTGTAATAACAGGGACAAATGGGCAAATAAAATGTGTGGGTTTTTTTCCAGTACAGGAAGAGTTAAAAAAACATTGTTATCCATTAGCAAAAAAGGTTCTCTGAGCTCTTCGACCCACTGGGTCAAATACAGTCCTGTTTTCTGAAGCACTTAAACAGCCAAGAAACAGTGAGAGATGGCTTGAGATAAGACTACTGCAGGAGGGTTCAAAGGATCATTATTTCTGCTTTGTTTTATAGCTCTACCAGCTGCTGGTTTTATAGCTTAACCAATGGGCGTGGCCACAGCGGCAGCCCCAGGACTGCCTAACGTAAATTGGCGTAAGGTTCTCTCTGTGTACAATGCGGGCGATTGCGCGCGCATCGCCCGGCATCCCTTGCGGCCTCCCTGTGTCATCAGCCCGCCGGCCAATTAGCAGCGCCGGCGGGCTGCGATCGTTCAAAAGGGCCAATCCAAAGAGTATAATACACGTTGTTATGTAAACAACATGTATTATACTGGCTGCCTCCTCCTCTCCTGGTCACAGCATTCCCAGACCACCAGGAGAGAGGACGGCAGCCCTGCTAGCTAAGATCCACACATTTCCCTGCTCGATCCCCCCCCCCCCTGCGATCGCAGCTGATCACCCCCCACAGCCCCCCTCACTGCCCTGCCAAGGCTTCTGACTGAGGTCTGAGTGTCATCTGGTCGCCTGTCACAGCTCTGATCGAGGTCTGAGTGACATGTAAGTGACATCTATTGCCTGTGCAGTTTTTTAACATCAGATTGATTGATTGATGTATTGATTGCATTGTAATTGGTTTATGATCATCTGTGATTGCCCTGTGAGTTTACATTGGTTGGCATCTGACAGCTGCACTGTGATTGATATCTGGTCGCCTGTCACAGCTCTGATCGAGGTCTGAGTGACGTCTGAGTGACATCTATTGTCTGTGCACTGATTTTTGACATCTGATTGATTGATTGATTAGTGATTGGTTTTTGATCATCTGTGATTGCCTGTGATTTCAATTGATGTTTACATTGGTTGGCATCTGACAGCGGCGCTGTTATTGATATCTGGTCGACTGTCACAGCTCTGATCGAGGTCTGAGTGAGATCTGAGTGACATCTATTGTCTGTGCACTGATTTTTGACATCTGATTGATTGATTGATTGATTAGTGATTGGTTTTTGATCATCTGTGATTGCCTGTGTTTTCAATTGCTGTTTACATTGGTTGGCATCTGACAGCGGCACTGTGATTGTAATCTGGTCGCCTGTCACAGCTTTGATCGAGGTCTGAGTGACATCTATTGTCTGTGCACTGATTGATTTTTGACATCTGATTGATTAGTGATTGGTTTTTGATCATCTGATTGCCCTGTGATTTCAATTGCTGTGTACTTTGGTTGGCATCTGACAGCGGCACTGTGATTGATATCTGGTCCCCTGTCACAGCTCTGATCGAGATCTGAGTGAGATCTGAGTGACATCTATTGCCTGTGCACTGTTTTTTGGCCAGTGAGTTAGCTAGGCCCCTTTGTTAGGTAGTTAGCGCCCAGCCCACTACACTGCAGTCACTAATAAGTCGCTGATTAGCGTCATCACTGTCGCTAATCTGCATTGGTACTATATAGTATCTGTAAGTGATCAGTACTGATCGCAGTCAGATCTATATAAGTACGTTAGGGTCACCTTAGAGTAGGCTCCACTAAAAACGCAGTGTTTGCCCGATCAGGCCTGATCGTTCTGCCGCACTTGCGTTCAGCCTGCCCCACCAAGTGAAAGAAATTTTTGTTTTCAGATCACTGCAAAAAACCAACACAATAGCTGCGATGCTATAAAGATCAGTTTTGATTTTTTTTTTTAATCAAAACTGAGCGATCGCAGCTGTTTACTTAACAAATACTCCCATTTGCTAGACAGGTGCATTTTTTCCTGGGTGGTCTCAGAGGAATACCCCCTAAATTTAGCAGCCCAAAATGGCAAAAAAGATGTATTCCCTGCAAGAGGTCTACAGTATTATGGCCGAGTCGGGTGAGAGTGATTGGGACATCTCATCCGACGAATCATTTGGCTCAGAATATGAACCTGTAGAGGACAGTGACTCTCTGACCGATAGTTCTGATGACGAGGTTGTGGTCCCTGCTAGCGCCAGGCGTACCCGACCCCATGTCAGTGGACCACAGGTTGCGCAAGATCAACCTCAAGGGCAGCAGAGTGGTGCTAGCGCTGATCCAGATTTTGATGGTGAGGCATGCACCAACAGCGCAGCACATCCTGGACTTGAAACCAGTACTGCCGTAGACCCTGGTGAAGTGGCGAGCACCAGCATGGCAGTTGAAACTGGTTCGGTGGTACGTGCAGTAAGACCCCAGTCACAGCCACCAGAAACATGGGCCCGTAGTACCCCTAGGCTCCCAGAGGTGTTGGCAAACCCTCATTGGAAGTTCGCTAATTCCGCCGCACCCTTAGTGCCCCCTTTCACCGCCCGGTCTGGAGTCCAGGTGGAGACAGATCATCTAGGATCAGCCCTAGATGCTTTTCATCTGATCTTCACTGAGGATCTCTACAAATTAGTCGTGGCAGAGACTAACCGTAAGGCCACACAATTTATCACCGCCAATCCGAACAGCTCCCATGCCCAGCCCTTTCGGTGGAAACAGGTCACAGTTTCCGAATTTAAAATCTTTTTGGGCCTTCTCCTTAACATGGGTCTAACTAAAAAAAATGTATTGCGGTCCTATTGGTCTACGCACCCAATACATCACATGCCCATGTATTCTGCTGCCATGTCCAGGTCACGTTTTGATGACATCTTGCGCTTCCTGCACTTCAATGATGATACAACCTGTCATGAAAGAGGCCACACTGACTATGACCGGCTCCACAAATGTTGGCCCCTCATAGACCACCTGTCATCCAAATTTGCAGATGCTTACACCCCTGAACAGAACATCTGTATAGACGAGTCCCTCGTACATTTTACCGGGCGCCTTGGCATTAAGCAGTACATCCCAACCAAGCGCGCCCGGTGTGGGGTCAAGCTGTATAAGCTCTGTGAAAGGGCCACAGGCTATACATATCGCTTTAGGGTCTATGAGGGAAAAGACACAAAATTGGAGCTGGTCGGATGCCCTGACTACCTGGGGTGCAGTGGCAAGATTGTGTGGGACTTGGTGTCACCCTTATTCCACAAGGGGTACCATCCCTATGTGGACAACTACTACACAAGTGTGGCCCTCTATCAGCATTTGAAGATACTCGGAATTCCCTGCTGTGGCACCGTGCGGCCTAGTCGCCGGGGCTTCCCCCAACGGCTCACTGCTACCCGACTTGCACGGGGGGAGAGGGCTGCCTTGTGTAATGACGACCTTCTTGCAGTAAAATGGAAGGACAAGAGGGACGTTTACCTTCTGTCAACCATTCACGGAGACACGACAGTCCAAACTCAGCGAGCAACTTGTGTTGTTGAGAAACCCCTCGCCGTCCACGACTATAATTTAAACATGGGAGGGGTGGACTTCAATGACCAGATGTTGGCTCCCTATTTAGTTTCCCGAAGGACCAGCCGCTGGTATAAGAAAGTGGCTATTTACTTGATTCAATTGGCAATGTACAACAGCTTTGTTCTCTACAGTAAGGCTGGGAGAACAGGAGCCTTCCTTAAATTTCAGGAAGAGGTCATTTCGGAACTCCTGTATCCAGGAGGGGCCGTGGGCAATCCCTCTAATGTAGTTAGCCGGCTACATGAAAGACACTATGCTTATGTCTTTCCGAGTACCCCAGGTCAACGCACCCCAAGAAAACATTGTTGTGTCTGTAAGAGGGATGGAATGAGGCATGACACCACTTTTTATTGTCCCTACTGTCCTGACCAGCCTGCCCTATACATAGGGGAGTGTTTTGAAAAGTTCCATGAACACATTCGCTATTGGAGTAGTGAACGTGAGATACGGTAGTAGTCTCTCAAGGCTCTTTCACACTGGAGCGATGTGTTGCAGCATATTGCCTAGCGAAAGTCCCACTTTGCGGTCCCCCCTTACGCCGGAAGTGTTCGACTTAAAGCTAGTGCATACCTACGCTACTGCGCGGCTTACGTGTGTGAAACCAGACATCTGCTTTTGAGAGACCCAAATACACAGGGCTGCCAGAAACCTCTCCTTTCACTTGGGACAAAGTGCATAGTGTACTTTGCTACATCTCTGTGCGATTTGCGCTTTGCACACTGTCCATGGGGAAGGAGAAGTTTGTCCTCGGAAGGTAAGTTAAAAAAAACACACACGCAAAAAAAACAGGTAAGCAAAAGTTCCCAATGCTATTGTTTGGTTAAAAAGGTTTAATAAAGTTTACGAAAGTTAATGTTAATGAATTTCTTGCATTGCTGCTTGCTTGTTTTTTTTTTTGTAGTTTTTTTTTCTCTCTCTCTCTCTCTCTCTCTCTTTTTCCATCCTTTACCCTTCCAGGTGGACCGAGCGAACGACTGATCGACCAACTAGCTGAAGCACTGATGGTGCATCCTGACAGAAGCATTGCGCGTCTGTCAGATTACACACAAGTCGGTGCATGCAGCGATGCAGGACGAGATTTCTCCTCCGCCGTAAGATATGTTTGCCAAGGCATATGAGCTGAGGGGCGGTGTTGGAGCTCCTATGCTTTGGCAAGCACTTTGTATCAAAACTGGCAAAAGTTTTTTCATCCACATCGATCGATGTGAATGGATTAATCGGGTTTGCCAGGGCATAGGAGCAAAGTGGGTTTGGAAAATTTTGTGGGCGGTGCTCCTATGTCCTGGCAAACGCCATGCCCCCCTCTTTTTTTCACATTTCGGCAGATATTTTTTCATCCACATTGATCAATGCGAATGTGAGAATCTTTGCCGTTCATTTTTCCTTTTATGGAGAAAAAAGTGCATCACCCGTATGCCCAATATAAGGAGAATAGCAGAAACTCCTAATACTGGCCATACATGTAATGATTGTGGAGACGCTAAAATGCCAGGAAAGACCCCCACAAGTGACCCCATTTTGGAAAGAAGACACCCCAAGGTATTCGCTGAGGGGCATGGTGAATTCATAGAAGATTTTATTTTTTGTCATAAGTTAGCAGAAATGGATTTTAAAAAAGTGCCACACATGTGGTATCGCCATACTCAGGAGAAGTAGTATAATGTGTTTTGTGGTGTATTTCTACACATACCCATGCTGGGTGGGAGAAATATCTCTGTAAATGGACAATTGTGTGCAAAAAAATCAAAAAATTGTCATTTACAGAGATATTTCTCCCACCCAGCATGGGTATATGTAAAAATACACCCCAAAACACAGTATACTACTTCTCCCGAGTACAGCGATACCACATGTGTGGCACTTTTTTGCACCCTAACTGCGCTAAGGGGCCCAAAGTCCAATGAGTACCTTTAGGATTTCACAGGTCATTTTGAGACATTTGGTTTCAAGACTACTCCTCACGGTTTAGGGCCCGTAAAATGCCAGGGCAGTATAGGAACACCACAAATGACCCCAATATAGAAAAAAGACACCACAAGGTATTCCGTTAGGAGTATGGTGAGTTCATAGAAGCTTTTATTTTTTGTCACAAGTTAGCGGAAATTGATTTTTATTGATTTTTTTCACAAAGTGTCATTTTCCACTAACTTGTGACAAAAAATAAAATCTTCTATGAACTCCCCATACTCCTAACGAAATACCTTGGGGTGTCTTCTTTCTATAATGGGGTCATTTGTGGTGTTCCTATACTGCCTTGGCATTTTAGGGGCCCTAAACCGTGAGGAGTAGTCTTGAAACCAAATGTCTCAAAATGACCTGTGAAATCCTAAAGGTACTCATTGGACTTTGGGCCCCTTAGCGCAGTTAGGGTGCAAAAAAGTGCCACACATGTGGTATCGCTGTACTCGGGAGAAGTAGTATAATGTGTTTTGGGGTGTATTTTTACACATACCTATGCTGGGTGGGAGAAATATCTTTGTAAATGGACAATTGTGTGTAAAAAAAATCAAAAAAATCTCATTTACAAAGATATTTCTCCCACCCAGCATGGGTATGTGTAAAAATACACCCCAAAACACATAATACTATTTCTCCTGAGTACGGCGATACCACATGTGTGACACTTTTTTGCAGCCTAGGTGCGCTAAGGGGCCCAAAGTGCTATGAGCACCTTTAGGCTTTACAGGGGTGCTTACAATTTAGCACCCCCCAAAATGCCAGGACAGTGAACACACCCCACAAATGACCCCATTTTGGAAAGTAGACATCCCAAAGTATTCAGAGAAGGGCATGGTGAGTCTGTGGCAGATTTCATTTTTTTGTCACAAGTTAGCAGAAATAGAAATTTTTTTTTTTGTTTTATTTTTGTTTCAAAGTGTCATTTTCTGCTAACTTTTGACAAAAAATAAAATCTTCTATGAACTCACCATGCCTCTTAGTGAATACTTTGGGATGTCTTCTTTCCAAAATGGGGTAATTTGGGGGGTATTTATACTATCCTGGAATTTTAGCACCTCATGAAACCTGACAGGTGCTCAGAAAAGTCAGAGATACTTCAAAATGGGAAAATTCACTCTTTGCACCATAGTTTGTAAACGCTATAACTTTTACCCAAACCAATAAATATACACTTATTGGATTTTTTTAATCAAAGACATGTAGCACAATAAATTTGAACAATGTATATAGAAATTTTACTTTATTTGAAAAATGTCAGCACAGAAAGTTAAAAAAATCATTTGTTTTGACAAAATTCCTGTATTTTTTGATGAATATTATAAAAACTAAAAATCGCAGCAGCAGTCAAATATCACCAAAAGAAAGCTGTGTTAGTGAGAAGTAAAGGAGGTAAAATTTGTTTGGGTGGTAGGTTGTATAACCGAGCAATAAACAGTTATAACTGCAGTGGTCTGAATTGTAAAAAAAAGGCCTGGTCTTTAGGGGGTTTAGCACTGCAGTCTTCAAGTGGTTAAAAGACAGAGGGTGATTTCTAAACTGCAAATATGACAGAATGATGCATTGCTATAAAAAAAAACTATATAACTGAAACTAAAAATAGGAGTCTCTTTTCTTTACAACGAATGTTCTCTTAGTTATCCATACTACACATACAATTCATTATATCATAAGTTGGGGGGGGGGGGGGGGTTGCTTCAGGTTTGCTTTAAAGGAAAGGTTCAGGGAGGGTAGGTAAAAAATCAAAATCAATTTCCACTTACCTGGGGCTTCCTCCAGCCCGTGGCAGGCAGGAGGTGCCCTCGCCGCCGCTCCGCAGGCTCCCGGTGGTCTCCGGTGGCGCGCCCGACCTGGCCAGGCCGGCTGCCAGGTCGGGCTCTTCTGCGCTCCAAGGCCCAGAACTTCTGCGTCCCACGCCGGCGCTTTGACGTCATCGGACGTCCTCCGGGCTCTACTGCGCATGCGCAGTAGTTCTGCGCCTGCGCAGTAGAGCCCGGAGGACGTCCGATGACATCAGAGCGCCGGCGTGGGACGCAGAAGTTCCGGGCCTTGGAGCGCAGAAGAGCCCGACCTGGCAGCCGGCCTGGCCAGGTCGGGCGCACCACCGGAGACCACCGGGAGCCTGCGGAGCGGCGGCGAGGGCACCTCCTGCCTGCCACGGGCTGGAGGAAGCCCCAGGTAAGTGGAAATTGATTTTGATTTTTTACCCACCCTCCCTGAACCTTCCCTTTAACAAAATATTTTAAAAATGTAATTTCTATTGCTTTATCCTGGAAAATGGTTGGTTCAACAGTTTAACCTATAATACATACTAAAGGTGGCCATACACTACTCGTTAGATTAGCAGCAGATAGATCATCGGTAGATTTTCTGATCTATCTGATGTGTTTAGGAACATTTTTTACTAGGAACAGATTTCCAATAGATTTCAGTATGAAATCTATTAAAAATCGATCTGATGGCATTTTGTTGCCATCAGATTTTCATTAGGTCCAATGCAAAATGATAAGCCATCTCAAGAGGGTATGGGCTCCTAAAGACTGGATCTTATTTATTGTTAGATGCAACACTTGCTACCTCCGAGCTGCACAGAGCTGTCATTAAAAGAACCACAGATGAAAAAGGGTAAGAACACTATCACATGCCAGGTAAAGGCCTCTAAACATTGTTGTAGACATTTACTGAGCTGAGGAAAGATGCACCTTGCTGGGTCTAAACTCTAATGAATGTAAAGATGATCTCATTCCTCCACATTCTAGTTGTTTAGCTCTGTGACAGAGTGACAGACATCTGTGTTACTTGTTATTGTTGACATTACATATCATGCTCACATACAGTATCTCACTTCTTATCTCACCATGACTTAACGGTCAAGCATCTTACCTGTCTTGTTTATTTTGAATAGCTGTTTACTGCTGTATCTAATACACACAACGGCACATTGGCTGTAGACAATGGATAGTAGAAAAAATAGTATGTGTTAATCAATGTGTAAATGAATGTTTTCTGCATTTTATACCTGTTTGTATGTGAACATAGATATTCATACAGAATACTTATTCTTTAACCATATGGGAAGTTTGCATAAGCGTCCAGTGCAATTAGATAAAAGTTTAATTACCCCTTCTTCTTTTTTTAACCTGTTCCTGCTATCTACATGGATAAATCTGTTCAGCAGGAACTGCTTAGCAGCAATCTGAATGGATTAATCCATATAGCGGTGAGCAGGTGTGCGTATTCGTTTCCGGCAGCTATTACAGGGGATCGATTGGCGAAGGGGAACATGCATTCCACAAACCAATCAAAGCCCCAGAGAATAAATAAACATGCCTCAAAAAAAAAAATCGTACACTTCCTGGTAACTTCCAAGAGAGTGTACAGCACTATTTAGGGGCCAAAAAGTTATATTAAAGTAATAAAATAAAAATAAACGCATTTAGTTTCTAATAGTTATAAAAACCCTATAACACCCCCCCCCCCCCCATAGCTACCAAACATAAAAACATGAAAAAAAAATGTAAAAAAGACAGTTTCAAAAAGAGTCTTTTCATATATAGGTAATTAGGGTATTACTGTTATATTAGCAAATAAAGGCTTGTAATTATTGATAGGGTAGAAACAGAAAAAAATACACCTTGATTTCCAATAATACATTGCCGCCATACATTGTACTAGGAACATTATTTAAATATTGTGATAGCCATTAGAACTGGACAAATAACATGTGGGAGTTTTATCTAAAGAAGCAATGTTTATTTTAAAACTATAGGGGATGGAATTGGAGACATTGTACATTTTCTCTTTTTTTTCTTGTATTTTTTTTATAACTGCAGTGGTCTGAATTGTAAAAAAAAGGCCTGGTCTTTAGGGGGTTTAGCACTGCAGTCTTCAAGTGGTTAAAAGACAGAGGGTGATTTCTAAACTGCAAATATGACAGAATAATGCATTGCTATAAAAAAAAACTATATAACTGAAACTAAAAATAGGAGTCTCTTTTCTTTACAACGAATGTTCTCTTAGTTATCCATACTACACATACAATTCATTATATCATAAGTTGGGGGGGGGGGGGGGGGGGTTGCTTCAGGTTTGCTTTAAAGGAAAGGTTCAGGGAGGGTAGGTAAAAAATCAAAATCAATTTCCACTTACCTGGGGCTTCCTCCAGCCCGTGGCAGGCAGGAGGTGCCCTCGCCGCCGCTCCGCAGGCTCCCGGTGGTCTCCGGTGGCGCGCCCGACCTGGCCAGGCCGGCTGCCAGGTCGGGCTCTTCTGCGCTCCAAGGCCCAGAACTTCTGCGTCCCACGCCGGCGCTTTGACGTCATCGGACGTCCTCCGGGCTCTACTGCGCATGCGCAGTAGTTCTGCGCCTGCGCAGTAGAGCCCGGAGGACGTCCGATGACATCAGAGCGCCGGCGTGGGACGCAGAAGTTCCGGGCCTTGGAGCGCAGAAGAGCCCGACCTGGCAGCCGGCCTGGCCAGGTCGGGCGCACCACCGGAGACCACCGGGAGCCTGCGGAGCGGCGGCGAGGGCACCTCCTGCCTGCCACGGGCTGGAGGAAGCCCCAGGTAAGTGGAAATTGATTTTGATTTTTTACCCACCCTCCCTGAACCTTCCCTTTAACAAAATATTTTAAAAATGTAATTTCTATTGCTTTATCCTGGAAAATGGTTGGTTCAACAGTTTAACCTATAATACATACTAAAGGTGGCCATACACTACTCGTTAGATTAGCAGCAGATAGATCATCGGTAGATTTTCTGATCTATCTGATGTGTTTAGGAACATTTTTTACTAGGAACAGATTTCCAATAGATTTCAGTATGAAATCTATTAAAAATCGATCTGATGGCATTTTGTTGCCATCAGATTTTCATTAGGTCCAATGCAAAATGATAAGCCATCTCAAGAGGGTATGGGCTCCTAAAGACTGGATCTTATTTATTGTTAGATGCAACACTTGCTACCTCCGAGCTGCACAGAGCTGTCATTAAAAGAACCACAGATGAAAAAGGGTAAGAACACTATCACATGCCAGGTAAAGGCCTCTAAACATTGTTGTAGACATTTACTGAGCTGAGGAAAGATGCACCTTGCTGGGTCTAAACTCTAATGAATGTAAAGATGATCTCATTCCTCCACATTCTAGTTGTTTAGCTCTGTGACAGAGTGACAGACATCTGTGTTACTTGTTATTGTTGACATTACATATCATGCTCACATACAGTATCTCACTTCTTATCTCACCATGACTTAACGGTCAAGCATCTTACCTGTCTTGTTTATTTTGAATAGCTGTTTACTGCTGTATCTAATACACACAACGGCACATTGGCTGTAGACAATGGATAGTAGAAAAAATAGTATGTGTTAATCAATGTGTAAATGAATGTTTTCTGCATTTTATACCTGTTTGTATGTGAACATAGATATTCATACAGAATACTTATTCTTTAACCATATGGGAAGTTTGCATAAGCGTCCAGTGCAATTAGATAAAAGTTTAATTACCCCTTCTTCTTTTTTTAACCTGTTCCTGCTATCTACATGGATAAATCTGTTCAGCAGGAACTGCTTAGCAGCAATCTGAATGGATTAATCCATATAGCGGTGAGCAGGTGTGCGTATTCGTTTCCGGCAGCTATTACAGGGGATCGATTGGCGAAGGGGAACATGCATTCCACAAACCAATCAAAGCCCCAGAGAATAAATAAACATGCCTCAAAAAAAAAAAATCGTACACTTCCTGGTAACTTCCAAGAGAGTGTACAGCACTATTTAGGGGCCAAAAAGTTATTTTAAAGTAATAAAATAAAAATAAACGCATTTAGTTTCTAATAGTTATAAAAACCCTATAACACCCCCCCCCCCCATAGCTACCAAACATAAAAACATGAAAAAAAAAATGTAAAAAAGACAGTTTCAAAAAGAGTCTTTTCATATATAGGTAATTAGGGTATTACTGTTATATTAGCAAATAAAGGCTTGTAATTATTGATAGGGTAGAAACAGAAAAAAATACACCTTGATTTCCAATAATACATTGCCGCCATACATTGTACTAGGAACATTATTTAAATATTGTGATAGCCATTAGAACTGGACAAATAACATGTGGGAGTTTTATCTAAAGAAGCAATGTTTATTTTAAAACTATAGGGGATGGAATTGGAGACATTGTACATTTTCTCTTTTTTTTCTTGTATTTTTTTTATAAAATGCATAGAAAATAATGTAATTACTGAAATCAAGTATCACCCTCAAAAAGCCCAATTTGTGGGTTTTTGTGGCCCAATTTGTGATATAGATCATTAAGGTGTGATAAGTAGTGATAAAGTTATTGGTGAATGAATGGGAGGAGCACTGACAGGGGAAAATTGCTTTTCTTCTTAATTGAGCTTCTGTTTTCTCCATAATAAACCCTATTCAGGGATGTGGAGCTCCAGTCCTCAAGGGCTGAGGTCCTCACACATTTTTGGCACAGCTCATATTTACTGATGGTACAGAATCAAGAATGGTGTGGTTCATCATGTAGAACTCATATCTCCATCTCTCAGTCCATCCTAAACAAGTGAATGGATATGGCCCTCAAGAACTGGAGTTTGAAACCTGTGCTTTAGATGGTAAGCTTGCATGGTCAGGGTCCTCCTCCTAGTGTTTCTTGTCTCTGCTGTACTTAAACTATAAAATGAACAAGTACTTCTACTTTTGCTGCTTAATGTTCTGGTTGCACCATGTAATCAGCTGTTTATGTTTCTATGGTCCCTTCTTTTGATTGGTTTGTACTCTGTACCGTACCACAGAAGATGTTAGTGCTATATAAATAAAAAAACAATTTTAGGCTTCATCTCTGCACCCTTTCCAGTTCCAGAATATTTTTGTTGTGCATAGTTGGCCAAAACATAACTGCAAATTTAGAGCAGGGATGATCAAATTCTGTCAAATTATTGCTGGCCAACTGTCATTGCTCAACCATTTGCAAGTAATGTGAACTATATTGGCCATTTACGACTTCCCTATACTTTGTAATGGAGCCATTTTTTGACCCTTCCTCCTGAAGTCAGGTGGGGCAGGATGGCCAATTAGACATTTTTCCCATATGGGCCACTCCCACCCCTATAAAAGGCACAATAACGGCAGCCTGATGAAGCGCCACATTTTTCTCAGCGCAAAGACCTCCCACTGCCTGTACCTCTCTCCTAAATTCTGGATTATGTGCTGTTGCCTAAATTTTAAACTGCTTGAATAAAAGTGGAGTTTTACCTGGATGTGCATCACCGCTTTTTCTCTACTTCCCTGCATCATGCCCACCCTGGCCACCGGAGCACCTGTCCTGCAACAGCACCATGCAGCATGCCATTTTGAAAATTATTATTGGACATTAGTATTATCATTAAAGGGGAACTTCAGCCTAAACAAACATACTGTCATTAAGTTACATTAGTTATGTTAATTAGAATAGATTGGTAATATAATCTCTTACTCACCCTGTTTTAAAAGAACAGGCAATTGTTTGTGATTCATGGGGGCTGCCATCTTTGTCATGGGGGCAGCCATCTTTTTGGTTGAAAGGAGGTGACAGGGAGCAGGAGATACAGTTCCAACTGTCCTGTGTCCTGATCACCTCCCCAGCTGCGCACCCTAGGCTTTAAATGTCAAATTCAAAATGTAAGAAAAACATTTTGTACCAAAACAGCAGAACGAGAGCAACAACATCAGAAATCATGCTTTGCACAGCATCAGGGGAAAAAAGCTTGTATAAGAGAAACAAAGTTCTGATGCTGTGAAACTGTTAAAGAAACACCAGGCCTTTTCAGTGCTGCTGAGTCGATTTTTAGTCTGGAGGTTCACTTTAATATTCTGGTGCATGCCATTTTTTTCTGGCCTCTCATACTAAGGACGAAAGTAAAGCATTCATGTGGCAGGTACAGGCTCAGTTTTTCTGGCCTCTATCTCATACAAAGGCTAAAAGTAAAATATTTATTTGCCAGGTTACATAGTTACATAGTTACATAGTTATTTTGGTTGAAAAAAGACATACGTCCATCGAGTTCAACCAGTAAGTGCTAAGTTTTTCTGGCCTCACCTAGCGTGGCTGCTTTTTCAAATATTTAGGCAGATAACTGCTCAATTTTTCAGGCCTTGTCTAGTGTAGCTGCTTTTTCAAGTGTTTAGGTAGGTAACTGCATATTTTACTGCAAATTTTTCAGGTCTCACCTAGTGTGTCTACTATTTTAAATTTGTAGGCAGGCAACTGCTCAATTTTCAGGCCTCACCTAGTGTGGCTGCTTTTTCAAATGTTTAGGCAGTTAACTGCTCAATTTTCCAGGCTTCACCTTGCGTGGTTGTTTTTTCAAATGTTAAGGTAGGTAACTGCTCAATTTTTCACCCCTCCCCTAGTTTGGCTGCTATTTCAATTGTTTAGGCAGTTAACTGCTCAATTATTCAGGCCTCGCCTAGTTTAGCTGCTTTTTCAAATGTTTAGGCATGTAACAGCTCAATTTTTCAGGCATCTCACCCAGTAGCTGCACATAAGTATTTTAGGCAGGTAATCACGGGAGCCATTCTAAAGACCTTAATTTGTAACATCTAAAAACTATATGTGATTTTTGCCATTTACACATGAATAAAAGCCTTTGCGCAAAATATGTATTTTTTGCCCTTTCCAATACCACTGTCTGAGTTTTCAGACACTTTGTACACCTTTTTTAAATAAATTGTGGCTGCAGAGATGTTCTGAAGGTTTTAAAAGTTTCCCTGTCATTAAAGTCAATGGGACTCGCTGCAAAGAATCGGTTTGCGAACGTTCGCTGTAAAATTAGCAAACCCATTTTTTAATGCAAAATTGTGATGTTAGTCCATCTCTAATTTAGAGGTGAGTCTTATTAATGCTTTGTACAGGTGTAAACTTACATCTTTCCCTCTTGTACCTGTAAATAAGAATTTTTTCGCTTGCTAGCAGGTGTTACATTAATCTAATTTTACAACTCTACCCCCTAAATTATATTGGTACACAGATTTTTATCTCCAAAAGCAAACTACTTTCAACAAACTACTTGAAGGTGTTAGTTACGGATCACAGCTCTTCATACACAGACTTTAAGCCAGCCAGCCAGGAGAGAAAGTGTGTCTTCTATTCTGATTTTTAATGACTGTTAGACTGAGATGATATCAGGCAGCTGGGGGATAACCTGGAATGTCTGTTTATGTTTGTCTGGTTTTCCCAAGGGACCGTCCCTGATTTGACATAACTTTTAGCAGGTCTACTTGCTCAGACCTTGGCTTTTATTTACTATTTTTGACATTGGTCTTGAAATGAATTACTTGCCTCTTGAAAGAATCAGAAAAGTATTATCGTTGAAAATCAAGAGACTTTTTGAACCAACATAATAAGGAAATAATTAGGAAATCTATTTTAAACATTTCCACTGTAATTGAGGGAACCCATGAATTGGATCCTTGGCCTAACTTCACAACATACTAAACTGGCACAGTGAGCAGAGAGATGTACATTGGACACTTTTATTTTAGAAGAAGAAATATCTCTTTGATGTTCCACTTTCTTCATACGATTTATTATTGATGTTGTGGCTTGAGCATCTTGCATGTTGTGATTTATTGTTGTGCTAAGCATCTCCCCAGATTCCAGTCATACACACTCATTATTACCTGTGGTTCCAGACTAGCATTTTTATTTTTACTTTAGTTTAACATTGAAATGATTAGGCTATAACAATAAAATATAAGGATATGGTAAATAAACTAAGGTACAACACTATGCCCTAATAATGTACAGCCCAGCATGTGTAACTGTTACTAACAGTGTACAGCACTTGCAGCACAAAAAAATGAAACATAAATATCTCCATTTTAGAAGCAGCTAAATTTAGTTAACATGAGAAAACAAGTTTGTGGGATTTTGTCACAGATGGATGTTTCTGCCAAATAAGCACTGTAAAAAAAACACAAGGGACAATATAGCATACCTACAATAAGAATCCCCCCATGAAGGGATGGACTAGTCCAAAACCTGTTGCTTCTGTCAGATTTCTACTACCTACTGTAAGTGACAGCAACATAGGAGAAAAGTAATTTATGGCTCCTTTTACTCTGGAAAAAACATACTTCTTATTTGTTTATGAGAAGAGTAAGCAGCAAACTATGGAGGAGCTTGGAGAAATTAAGTGAGAGACTCATAAGATGCAACACTGTGCCCAAATTCTGCAGGGGGGGGGGGGCTGGAACCTTGATCACTTTTGGAGCCAGGAAAAAGGCACACCAAGCCCCACCCCACCACATCTTTTGCCCTTTCCTAATTTTGCATACAACATGCCCCCTTATAAAGTTTTCCTGGTGTTTATTGGTTCCCCACTTCCCCAATGAAGCTTCGCTGGTGATAGTGGTTTCCTCTCTGCCTCCCGAATAAAGCTTCCCTGGTGCTAGTTGGGTTCCCCTTCCCCAGTAAAAGCTTCCCTCTCCTCCTCCCCCTCCCATGGAGCTTTCTTGGTGGCAGTGGTTTCCCCTTGCTCTCCACCTTAATGAAATATCCCTGGTGCTAGTGTTCCCCCCTCTCTCTAGGCCACCAAAATAAAGCATCCTTGGTGCTAGTGGTCCCACCCATACATTTTCCCTGGCGCTAGTGGTTTCTTTCCCTGGTGGCCCCTGTGCCTGTATTCCATCCTATATCCCCCAAGATGTACTTACAGCCATGCTGCAAGAAGAGGAGCTGCATGGCCCTGATTTGGAGAGGGGAGGGGACATCGGACCACTGAGGGATCACTTTAATTACTACAGAGCAAGCCAGAGGAGTAATGAAGGGATGTTTGCTTATTTATGACAGATAGACAAGAGCCTTTGTTTACTCAACCACAGTTACAGAGTACACAGCAAGCTCATGGTGAACTAGAACTCCTAGGAGTGTGTAAGGGTCTACAAAGGATCAAAATGTCCTCTTACTAAAATGCTATGCAAAACAAAAGTTTTCCTTATTAAAACAAGGTATTTGTGATTAATCAGATTGGAGTGAGCACATAATGTCTTCCACAATGCATCACTGCTGAATATGCAAATCATCTTTTGTTGTCCTTGTAAGTTAAAAACACACCTCCAGGACCACTGGAATGCAATGATGTGTAAGCTTGTTAATTGTACAGAGCCACAATAATCCAACATGCATACAGGCTGTTACTGATTGGTTGATCCTCATCAGTGCATGACATAGATTAATGTGGCTCTATGGGGTAGGATTTGAAACACCCAGAGTTACAAATTACCAAGCAAGCTCATGGTGAAACAGAATTCCTAGAAGTGTGTAAGGGCCTAAACACACCTTCAGAACAAAGGATGAGTTGCATATACAGCAGTGATGCATCATGGGTGAAATCATATGCTCACTTCTATCTTCTGTTTTAAGAAGGCAAACTTTTGTTTTACTCAACCTCAAATAGGACTCCACTGGGCTTGGGGAGAGATCGTAAATTTGTTCAAGAGTTAACATAATGGATGCAGTATCTGTGTAGGCGAATTGAAATACTATCCACATCCAACCAAAAGAGACTGATGGCAATACTCTAATACTATACTTCCAAACAGACTTTATGAACTGTATGTATTGAGTAGAGATGTCGCGAACCTCCGATTTTCGGTTTGCGAACCGGGTTCGCGAACTTCCGCAGAAGGTTCGCGGAAAAATTCGCGAACCGCAATAGACTTCAATGGGGAGGCGAACTTTGAAAAATAGAAAAAATTATGCTGGCCACAAAAGTGATGGAAAAGATGTTTCAAGGGGTCTAACACCTGGAGTAGGGCATGGCGGAGTGGGATACATGCCAAAAGTCCCGGTGAAAAATCTGGATGTGACGCAAAGCAGCGTTTTAAGGGCAGAAATCACATTGAATGCTAAATTGCAGGCCTAACGTGCTTTCAAACATCTTGCATGTGTATACATCAAACAGGGAGTGTAATTAGAGTACTGCTTCACACTGACACACCAAACTCACTGTGTAACGCACCGCAAACAGCTGTTTGTGTAGTGACAGCCATGCTGGACTACTGCACAACATGGCGTGATTGCTCTTCCTCACTCAGTGATGTCAGGTAATGTGTGACTTCCTTCTCAACTTTCCATGGCATTGTTAAAAAGCTTACATTTTGTTTTTAATTTACATTTTCTACTTGCTGTGTACTTGTTCAGTACCGCTACAATGAGAATCCTGTGGAGGCGGGCAAGTCTGCCATTGTGACCCCGGGTAATGGCCCGGGGAATGAGAGGTTTGAATCCGGTGTGGAGCCTGAGCAACGGCTACCACTACACATCCAAGGAGAAGCCACAGAGAATCAGGAGCACCAATGTGAATGATCGAAAATTGTGTGCCACGGTCCCACCCCAGTACTCAAGGGGTCACAACAGTTTCCAACTCACGGACCGGCACCACACAAGGCAAAGTAAACTTAATTACTTTATTCCCATAAAGACAGCAACAACAGACGCTGTTTCGGCCACAGGGCCTTTCTCAAGTTGCTCAGAAGTCACACAAGATACAATACATGTCACAAACATATACCAATATACACACCCCCTTAGGGATGTGTATTAACCAATCCTGGCAGCAGAAGAAAAACGGACCTGATGGGAGACTGAAAAAGGTCAAAGTAGACCAATAGAATTGAAAAGTATCAAATATAAACTCACCAATCAGGCGTGCTGCGATGAAACCGCCGCTCTACCATTAATCCGTATGGCGGCATGACGCTCAATAGTGCGAAGCCACCGCCTCCGATACCCGGAAGTGCCTGGCCACATGACGCGGTCACATGCTAAGAGGCACATGACCGCGCTACACCAATCACAGCGCCCATCTGTCACCCAATGGACACGGAGAGCCGCTCCAGCGTAGTAGCGGTGGGAGGTGCGGCATAACAATATCACCATAGTTATCATCAACATTTCACTGTATATAAACCGCACATACTCACGCCAACACCGCCCGCTGGATCAAAGGCCATCGCTGCACATTTAACTTGCAATGCTGCCAGGTATCTACTGTAAGATAAAAACAGACATATAAAGGTTAAAAACAAAGCCAGAAATAGCGTAATAGAGAATACCAGCATTAATCAATAAGGAGTACCAGACAAAGCACAAGCTGACACTGAATATAATTCCTATTAAAAATAACAACTAATATGTTTCATATGCAAAAACCTAAGTCATATTCCCTGTTCAAACCCGCCCTACCCATTGCATCCAGGCGCCTGATCCATCCCGCCTCCCTGCGTAATAGTTCCTTAGTTTTGTCACCTCCCTTCCAACCCGGGGGAACTCCATCTATTACCGTGACCCTCAACTGGGAGACACCGTGGCCACATGCAGAAAAATGTTCTGCCACCGCCTGTCCCTCAGTAGAGTGTCTCATAGCTGTTTTGTGAGCCGATATATGGCTTTTTAGACTCTGTGTAGTCATGCCTACATATATGCTGCTACAGGGGCATTTTAATAAATAAACAACAAATGTAGAGTCACATGTATATCTTCCCCTGATGTAATAAGTCGTGCCAGAGGTTGGGTGCTGGAAGGTATTGCCCTTTGTCACATTGCCACACATGTGACATGACATGCAAGGGAACATACCTGTTCTACCAGTAAGCGTCTGGGGGGTGGGAGCCGGTCGCACACGTAATTTGTCCCTAACCGTAGGTGCTCTCCGAAATGACATTAAAGGGGGATAACGGAACTCCGGTACTCGAGGTAACCCGACACGTAAAATGTGCCAGTGTTTACGTAAACTTCTTGTTATCACATCACTGCACGTATTATAAGTAGATACAAATGGAACGCGCGAAACATTTTTTGGTTTGACTCGACGTGTGGAGGTAGAGGTATGCAGAGTTTCCTCTGGATATCCCCTCATCCTGAATTTTTGTGCCAACTGGATCTTCCGTGTCTCACACACCCCAGGCTCACTCACTATTTTACTGACCCTAATAAATTGGCTCCGGGGAATACTTTTTTTAACCCCCTCAGGATGAAAACTAGAGAAATGTAGTGTTGAATTCCTATCCGTGGGTTTGGAGAAAAGATCAGTGGCTATTTCATCTACCCCACGATAGACCCGAACATCCAAAAAGGAAATGCTGTCATGGTCACAATCAGCTGTGAGTCTAATGGGTGGGCATTGCTCATGGACTTGCTGGATGAAAGCATCCAGCGTAGAACGCGGCCCCCTCCACACGCAAAAGACATCATCTATATAACGCCACCAGCAAACAGAGTGCTGGCGGAACAAGGGATTGAGATAAATAAATGTTTCCTCATACAATCCCATAAATAAGTTTGCGTAGGAGGGGGCCACGTTCGATCCCATGGCTGTTCCCCGTAGTTGACCAAAAAACCGCCCCTTAAACTCAAAGTAATTATGAAACAAAACAATCTTAAGCAACTCAATCAGAAACTTGCGCTGTGCCTCCGTACAATCCGTATGTGTCATGATGTACCAGTCAATCGCCTCCACACCTCCATCATGAGGGATGGAGGTGTAGAGGCTTTCCACATCCAGGGTCACAAAGATCATGTCCTCCTCCAGGGGAGGCAAGGAATGAAGTTTGTCCAAAAACATTCCTGTATCCCTCAGATAGGAATCAATAGACTGAACAATAGGTTGTAGAACCTTGTCAAGGTATTGGGCCAAAGGGACAAAGACAGAACCCACTCCCGCCACAATAGGACGTCCAGGAGGACGTAACAGTGTTTTATGAATTTTGGGTAAAATATAGAAATGTGGCGTGGAGGGGTTCTGCCGTTGCAAGAATCGGCCCAAGTCATCATCAATCAGATCCTTCGACACCGCCATCTGTACCACCCTGGAAATACAACGCTGTATACATGGTAGTGGGTCATGTGGTAAAAGGACATAGACATTAGAATCTGACAATTGTCGTTCAATTTCTTGGTCATATTGCAAGCGATCCATGACAACCACCGCCCCGCCTTTTTCAGCTGGGCATACAATGATATCTGGGTTTTCATGGAGGGAACGCAATGCAGAGTATTCTACTTTAGTAAGATTTCTATTAATTCTAAAATGACCATCTCTAAAGTTCTTTTCAAGTATCATCAGATCATCATTAACCTTTTTGATATATGTATCGATAAGAGCGTGCCTCGGAGGTTTAAATGTACTGCTATTGCGCAAGCCAGTATCACGCAAATATAACCTAGTGTCCTCATGACTCTCTTCACCACCAAAGGATCGCACAGGAGGCAAGTTATTAAAGAATTGCTTCAATTTCAAAGTACGGAAAAAACGATACAAGTCCTGCTCCAGCTGAAAGAAATCCGGTAAATTAGTCAGACTGAAGGATAGTCCATAGTTCAAAACCTGTTCCTCTATTGCAGTTAAACCATAAGAAGAGATATTTACCACTAGTGTCCCTTCTGTTAATGGCCCCTCCTGGGCCTGAGGTTCATGGCTTTCACTGGAGGCTTTCCTTTTGGACCTCCACCGGCGGCCCCCCCGTCTCCTCCTGCGTCTTGGGGGTGACTCGGGGAAGCATCCCTTGGTGTATTAGCCTCATCAGAGGAGCCAGTATCGGAAGCCCCACCTCCAGGGCGTCGTTTGGCTGGAAATCTCCTCTGACGCCGTTGTGGTTTCTGAGGAGAAGGTGGAGTAACCTTTTGCCAGGGATATACATATCCAGTTTCTGAGGAGAAGGTGGAGTAACCTTTTGCCAGGGATATACATAACCGCCCCTTAAACCCTTTGAGTTTAAGGGGCGGTTTTTTGGTCAACTACGGGGAACAGCCATGGGATCGAACGTGGCCCCCTCCTACGCAAACTTATTTATGGGATTGTATGAGGAAACATTTATTTATCTCAATCCCTTGTTCCGCCAGCACTCTGTTTGCTGGTGGCGTTATATAGATGATGTCTTTTGCGTGTGGAGGGGGCCGCGTTCTACGCTGGATGCTTTCATCCAGCAAGTCCATGAGCAATGCCCACCCATTAGACTCACAGCTGATTGTGACCATGACAGCATTTCCTTTTTGGATGTTCGGGTCTATCGTGGGGTAGATGGAATAGCCACTGATCTTTTCTCCAAACCCACGGATAGGAATTCAACACTACATTTCTCTAGTTTTCATCCTGAGGGGGTTTAAAAAAGTATTCCCCGGAGCCAATTTATTAGGGTCAGTAAAATAGTGAGTGAGCCTGGGGTGTGTGAGACACGGAAGATCCAGTTGGCACAAAAATTCAGGATGAGGGGATATCCAGAGGAAACTCTGCATACCTCTACCTCCACACGTCGAGTCAAACCAAAAAATGTTTCGCGCGTTCCATTTGTATCTACTTATAATACGTGCAGTGATGTGATAACAAGAAGTTTACGTAAACACTGGCACATTTTACGTGTCGGGTTACCTCGAGTACCGGAGTTCCGTTATCCCCCTTTAATGTCATTTCGGAGAGCACCTACGGTTAGGGACAAATTACGTGTGCGACCGGCTCCCAAGCCCCAGACGCTTACTGGTAGAACAGGTATGTTCCCTTGCATGTCATGTCACATGTGTGGCAATGTGACAAAGGGCAATACCTTCCAGCACCCAACCTCTGGCACGACTTATTACATCAGGGGAAGATATACATGTGACTCTACATTTGTTGTTTATTTATTAAAATGCCCCTGTAGCAGCATATATGTAGGCATGACTACACAGAGTCTAAAAAGCCGTATATCGGCTCACAAAACAGCTATAAGACACTCTACTGAGGGACAGGCGGTGGCAGAACATTTTTCTGCATGTGGCCACGGTGTCTCCCAGTTGAGGGTCACGGTAATAGATGGAGTTCCCCCGGGTTGGAAGGGAGGTGACAAAACTAAGGAACTATTACGCAGGGAGGCGGGATGGATCAGGCGCCTGGATGCAATGGGTAGGGTGGGTTTGAACAGGGAATATGACTTAGGTTTTTGCATATGAAACATATTAGTTGTTATTTTTAATAGGAATTATATTCAGTGTCAGCTTGTGCTTTGTCTGGTACTCCTTATTGATTAATGCTGGTATTCTCTATTACGCTATTTCTGGCTTTGTTTTTAACCTTTATATGTCTGTTTTTATCTTACAATAGATACATGGCAGCATTGCAAGTTAAATGTGCAGCGATAGCCTTTGATCCAGCGGGCGGTGTTGGCGTGAGTATGTGCGGTTTATATACAGTGAAATGTTGATGGTAACTATGGTGATATTGTTATGCCGCACCTCCCACCGCTACTACGCTGGAGCGGCTCTCCGTGTCCATTGGGTGACAGATGGACGCTGTGATTGGTGTAGCGCGGTCATGTGCCTCTTAGCACGTGACCGCGTCATGTGGCCAGGCACTTCCGGGTATCGGAGGCGGTGGCTTCGCACTATTGAGCGTCATGCCGCCATACGGATTAACGGTAGAGCGGCGATTTCATCGCAGCACGCCTGATTGGTGAGTTTATATTTGATACTTTTCAATTCTATTGGTCTACTTTGACCTTTTTCAGTCTGCCATCAGGTCCGTTTTTCTTCTGCTGCCAGGATTGGTTAATACACATCCCTAAGGGGGTGTGTATATTGGTATATGTTTGTGACATTTATTGTATCTTGTGTGACTTCTGAGCAACTTGAGAAAGGCCCTGTGGCCGAAACAGCGTCTGTTGTTGCTGTCTTTATGGGAATAAAGTAATTGAGTTTACTTTGCCTTGTGTGGTGCCGGTCCGTGAGTTGGATACACATCCAAGGAGGGCAGCGGGCAGGCATGCACGCCCGCCCGCCCCGAGGTAGTGACCAAAAATAACAATACAGGAGGAGGACTTTTGAGGCCCTGCTGTGTATTTGAAATGAATGTACTTTAAATCCTTTAACGAGAACCAGTTATGGCGGGCAAAGATGACACCACATTCCTTTCACGAGAATCATATGGAGGCGGGCAAGTCTGTCATTTGTGACCCCGGGTAATGGCCGGGGAATGAGGGATGGAATCCGGTGTGGAGCCTGAGAAACGGCTACCACTACACATCCAAGGAGGGCAGCAGGTAGGCATGCACGCCCGCCCCGAGGTAGTGACCAAAAATAACAATACAGGAGGCGGACTTTCGAGGCCCTGCTGTGTATTTGAAATGAATGTACTTTAAATCCTTTAACGAGAACCAGTTATGGCGGGCAAAGATGACACCACATTCCTTTCACGAGAATCATATGGAGGCGGGCAAGTCTGTCATTTGTGACCCCGGGTAATGGCCGGGGAATGAGGGATGGAATCCGGTGTGGAGCCTGAGAAACGGCTCCCACTACACATCCAAGGAGGGCAGCAGGTAGGCATGCACGCCCGCCCCGAGGTAGTGACCAAAAATAACAATACAGGAGGCGGACTTTCGAGGCCCTGCTGTGTATTTGAAATGAATTAACTTTAAATCCTTTAACGGGAATCCGTTATGGAGGGCAAGTCTGCCATTGTCACCGGCGGGAATGAAGGTTGGATTGCGGCCCGAAGTGGGAGCCTGCTGAGACCCATGCTGTAGCTGCCCTGACCGTGCTTTGCAGACCAGGCATCTGTGGTCAGATGGACCCTTGAGCCAGCGGAAGACAAACCAAGTCGAAAGCATTTGCCAAGAATGTTTTACGGAGGGCAAGTTTTTTTGCCCTTTTTTAAAATTTTTTGAAAATGATAGATGGTTGTATTTTTAAATTGTTTGAAAGTTTAGATGGTTGTATTTTTAAATTGTTTAAAAGTGTATCCATTCTTCCTCTCCCCAGCCACGAACAATACCATGGGAACGTGGAGCAGCAGAAGCCCCCTGTGAAGGCTGCCACGGTTGTTCTCCGCTGCTTGTCTTTTGAGGGGTGCTTCTTTTCCTCAGGTGTTCTTGCCATAGCTGTTTGTGCCTTCTCTCCAGGTGCCTTCGTAAAGCACTTGTCCCTACGTGACAGTTGGCCTTTCCACGGCTCAATTTTTGCTGGCAGAGACAACAGATGGCTTTGCTCCGATCTGAGACACACACGTGAAAAAATTTCCAAACCGCTGAGCCCCCCTGGGGTGATGGCGCTATGGTGGCATCAGCAGCAGCTGACGTTGAAGGGCATGTGTGCTCCCTGGCCATAGCTGGCGATACATGGCACCGGACACTGCCCTCAGCTGTTTCTGAGGACGAGCTCCCTCTGCTTCTATCATGGAGTCGTCTCCTCCTACTCCTCTCTGACTCCTCCTCTGAACTGTCCCCCTGGTCATCTCCTCTACCGGGAACATATGTGGTATCCGTATAATCGGCATCATAATCCTCCTGGCCAGCTGCGCTTTCCTCAGACACCTCCTCAAGTGCACCAACTTGAGGTGGTCCACCATCATCCCCATCCACACACGTTACGTCCATACTATCGCCACCTAACTCAGACGTATAAGGTGGTGTACCTGCGCCTTCTTGTTGTTGTTGCAGTAGTGGCTGGGAATCAGTGATTTCACCACCACCACCAAATAACTCCTGCGAAGTGTCAAATGCAGCGGATGTGGTGCTTGTTGTAGCGCTGGTGGCTGCGGGAGATGAGGTGTTCTGTGTTAAATACTCAATCACCTCCTCACGATTTTGGGAAGTGATGGCACGTGCCTTCTTATGAGCACTGTATTTTGGGGCAGGTCCGCATGAAATCACAGCAACACCACCTCGCACAGCCACAGACCTGCCGCTGCCTGGTGGCCTTCCTCTGGGTCTGCCTCTACCTCTTCCTCTACCTGGTTTTTCCATTTTGTCCATCTCGGGGGTATGCTAGCTATATGCAGTGAGGTGGGTTCTCACTCAACACAACAGGTAGTTAGATGCAGTGAGGTGGTCAGGTGGGTTCACACTCAACACAACAGGTAGTTAGATGCAGTGAGCTGGGTTCACTCAACAGTAAAGGTACTTAAGATGCAGTGAGGTGGGTTCTCACTCAACACAACAGGTAGTTAGATGCAGTGAGGTGGCCAGGTGGGTTCACACTCAACACAACAGGTAGTTAGATGCAGTGAGCTGGGTTCACTCAACAGTAAAGGTACTTAAGATGCAGTGAGGTGGGTTCTCACTCAACACAACAGGTAGTTAGATGCAGTGAGGTGGCCAGGTGGGTTCACACTCAACACAACAGGTAATTAGATGCAGTGAGCTGGGTTCACTCAACACAAGGCTAGGTATATGCAGTGATGAGGTGGGTTAAGTAAACACAACAGGTACTGGGTAGTTAGATGCAGTGAGCTGGGTTCACTCAACAGTAAAGGTACTTAAGATGCAGTGAGGTGGGTTCTCACTCAACACAACAGGTAGTTAGATGCAGTGAGGTGGCCAGGTGGGTTCACACTCAACACAACAGGTAGTTAAATGCAGTGAGCTTGGTTCACTCAACAGTAAAGGTACTTAAGATTCAGTGAGGTGGGTTCTCACTCAACACAACAGGTAGTTAGATGCAGTGAGGTGGCCAGGTGGGTTCATACTCAACACAACAGGTAGTTAGATGCAGTGAGCTGGGTTCACTCAACACAACGCTAGGTATATGCAGTGATGATGTGGGTTAAGTAAACACAACAGGTACTGAGTAGTTAGATGCAGTGAGCTGGGTTCACTGAACAGTATACAGTAAAGGTACTTAAGATGCAGTGAGGTGGGTTCTCACTCAACACAACAGGTAGTTAGACTTAGATGCAGTGAGCTGGGTTCACTCAACACAACGCTAGGTATATGCAGTGATGAGGTGGGTTAAGTAAACACAACAGGTACTGGGTAGTTAGATGCATTGAGCTGGGTTCACTCAACACAAAGCTAGGTATATGCAGTGATGAGGTGGGTTAAGTAAACACAACAGGTACTGGGGTATATGCAGTACTGGGTAGTACAAAGTGCATCTCCCTGTCACACACACAGGCAGTCAGTCACTGAATGTGCTGGGCTGCTGGCAGTGGCACACACACTATCAATTAGCAAGGCTGTGCATGCAACAAAAGTGTCAGAAAAAAAAATGTACAGGTTGAGCTCTGAAAAGAGCTGTTGCTGGGTGCTTTAAAAGCAATATTAATCAGTCAGGAACAAGCAAAGCAGCCTAGAACCTAACTAATCTGTCCCTAAGAGAAAAAGTCTGCAGCAGCTGTCCCTTTCCTCTCTCTAGCAGGCACACGAGTGACTGTAATGGCCGCCGGAGGCTGCCTTATATAAGGGGGGGTGGGGCTCAAGGGCTTACAGTAGCCTGAATGGCTACAATGTGCCTGCTGACTGTGATGCAGAGGGTCAAAGTTGACGCTCATAGGGCATTATGGGGCGAATCGAACTTCCGGAAAAGTTCGCCTGGCGCAGGCGAATGCGAACCCCCAATGTTCGCCTGGAACCGTTCGCCGGCGAACCGTTCGGTACACCTCTAGTATTGAGCCAAAGACCATTTTTAGAAAATATGCATTGTCCTGTCCTTGTTTAAATAAAAAGGCAACTAAATAATTTAATGGCTAAAAGTTTAAGATGTTGATGCTTCCAAAAATCCTATTTATTTCCCACAATAATGGAAATAAGCCAAACAACATTTTTAGACAATATATTTTTATGTTTAAAAATTCCTCTGGGAGTATAAAAACATTGTGTAACTTATTCAATTCTGTCTAGTATAAAAAATTGTGCCTAACAGAGTGCCCTGCTATTAAGATTTTTTGGAAAGGAATTTACCAGTAGAGCAGTGCAAACCGTAGGGTAACCTTGAAAGTACAAATATGGTACAGGAGCATCTTTTCTTATGGAATCTTAAAGCAATATCTAAAGTAATGAAAAATATAGACTCACTTTTAATTAAAAGTACTGTCATGACCTTTCTTAAACTTACTAAAAGGAAAATTATTTCAGATCACAAATCACCACTGATCTCTTTAATAGGAAATTCAGAACTCCCCCAGGGTTTATTGATCCACATTGTAAGATAAAAACAAGGGAAGATGTTGTAAGAGTTTGGAGTTTCATTAACTTGTTGTCAGAAAAGAATAAGATTCAGATGCCTGAGCTGAACTGCTGGAGAATGAATCAGATTCACAGCTCTATTTCATATATATATATATATATATATATATATATATATATATATATATATATATATATACACACACAGTATATATATCTTACAGAAAACATTTTTTTGTCACCTTGCATTACAAAATCTACATTACACAGTCTATATGTAATTATTGCTAATGATGGACATTGGACAGTATACCATGCACATTGGACATTGCAGATGGTCCATTTATGTAATTCTAGCTCAGTAAATAGCTCTTGGCACCATCTTAATGTGCCCATCTCATGCAGTGTATAAACAAGAGTCATACGCCTCTGCATACATAGTAATTTGGAGACAAGCTAAGTTTAATGTGATATTAATGTTGAACATCAAGAAAATATCATAATTTTTTTGACATTTGGCTTAACAGTTTATCACATTTTAATGCAATTTTTTAAGCATCTGCTGCATTTTGTTTTAAGTTCAGGTAATGTCAGCAATAGAGACACATTTTGTATTCCACTTTAAATGCCTGCCGAAGTGCTCACAGAAATCTACCAAACATTATTACTAGCACTGGGGACAAATGTTGCCCAGACATAGGAAGAATATGCAATCTTTTTTTAATGCACTGCCAGGCAAATGTTATTCCTGAATACCAGTGTAAAGTATATTACACTATGTATTATTATATTTTAAGGTAAGTTCTATGCATACCAAACCTTATCAATTTCCCATACTTATCTGCTCTTTCTACATACACATCTTGCCATTGTATAACTACTTCTAAGTTTTTATACCTGCCAATGAATGTAATTTTTTGTTGGCCTGCACAAATCCCAGTGAGTTTTTATGCTTACACAACTGCTGCGCATGTTACACCTTTTCAAATACACATGCCCCCAATGCACTTAAAGCAATCTTGAACGGAGATAAAATAGATACTTATCTCAGTATATGGAAGCCTTTGCATAGTCCAGAGGCTTCCGAGTTCTCTTACAATCCATCCTTCCATTGCTAAGTCCCTCTTTATATTCTTGCCATGAGCACAGTCTTGGGTGAAGGCAACTGCACTAGGCTTGTTTAAGTGCAGTCCGCACATGCCCAGTAGAGGAAAATGCTCATGCACTGAGGAAAAAGTCAATGCATTAATGCTTCCCTCTGCATGGAAGGGCCATTCTTGCACATGCTCAGTGCTGATGAGCTTGTCCATGGTCGTGTTCACAGATAGAGTATAAAGATAGACCCAGCAGTGGAATGGTAGCATGTTGAGGGATCTCAGAAGCCTCTTAATTATCCAGAGGCTTCCCACTACTGGGATTAAGCATTTATCAATAGTTTTTTTGTTTGTTTTTTCCAATTCAGGTTTGCATTAACTCTTGTCTTTCTACACAATCTCCCAATATGTAGTGTAACTTATTCTCTTTTGGATCCAGACCATTTCCCATCACATCCTGCTGAACTGGATTATGTATGAACAAATCCTCCCTGAACTAGCTCATGCCCCAACAGCTAATAATAACAATAGTAATAATAATCATCATCAAATCATCCTCATAATAATAAACATAGCTGAATTGTACTGTAGGAAACAAAAGAAACTATAGGATTATTGTTATGCATTTTTAAAATGAAAAACTTGAACTAAATATATCTCAAAACAATATGGATAAATGAATTCCTTCCAATGTGTCTCTCTCAATTGATCAGGAAAAACCCTAAAGAAGTTTTGAAGATGAATTGGTTGCACCACTAATGAAATAAGCTGCTGCTCATTTTAGAATACATAAAACATAAATGCTATTACATGCACATTAAAAATCAATAAAACTCTCCGAAAACAATGAAAGGAAACAGAATGTGAGTTTTGGCAGGATGGGGGCTTAAACTTATTGAATTTTAATAAGTGACTGTAAAACCATAGCAAGGAGTCGGGCTTCTAAAGCTAAATTATTTTTACGATGTGGACTGAAGCACACAGGAAAACATTGTTCCAATTAACTGTATCACTTTCATTTCTTAGATGGAGAGTGCCCTTCATTTTTAACCCTGTCACTATGAATTAATATTTTCTGACTAGGTGGGACATAGTCATTTTCAATTTACAAGTTTTATTTCCATTTTCCTTTATGCCCTACTGATATATATTATAATCAAAGCACAGTAGATAAATTGTACCATTTTTCTTTAAAAATTCCTCTTATTGTAGGTCGCTCTGTGCAGTACAGTGGTGGACATCATCACATCTGAGATCTTTGGAGCCCCGCAGCAGCTGGTGTCAGCCCACTGATTTATGTGTATGTCCTTTCTTAAGCCATTATTTAGCTAATAATTTCAATGGAATCCCACAAGATGAAGTATTCTTTGATTAGAGAACTCTCTGTAGATGTTTTGCATTCGAATGTATCCTGAAAAAACAACCATCCATGCTATGACCAACCGTGTAGTGGTTCACTGTTGGTTTTTGCTCAGAGCTGTCCATTTGTCTGGCCTGGCTCCAGAGTATTGCCACTTGAACCATTCAATGTCTGAGCTGTAGTGTACGTGTCCCCTGCAGAATAAATGGCATATCTATGAATATGTAAACTGCTGATCAACCACTAGATATGTGTTTAAGGATAGCCATGTACAGACAAGGTAGGATGGTGTCACACTATCACATGCACTTAGTAGTGTCACCAATTAGGCTTCTTCAGAATGTGGACAATAAGATAGTGTTGCCTTTATTAAAACCATGATCATGTGCTCAACCATGTAGCTGTAACCACTTAAAGGATACCCAACGTGACATGTGACATGATGAGATAGACATGTGTATTTACAGTGGCTAGCACACAAATAACTATGCTGCGTTCCATTTTTTCTTTCTCTGCCTGAAAGAGTTAAATATCAGGTATGTAAGTGGCTGACTCAGTCCTGACTCAGACAGGAAGCGACTACAGTTTGACCCTCACTGATAAGAAATTCCCCTTTTTATCTCTTTGTTGTTCTCAGAAGCCATTTTCTGCTAGGAAAGTGTTTTATAGTTGGAATTTCTTATCAGTGAGGGTCACACTGTAGTCACTTCCTGTCTGAGTCAGGACTGAGTCAGCCACTTACATACCTGATATTTAACTCTTTCAGACAGAGAAAGAAAAAAAGGAACACACCATAGTTATTTGTGTCAAAATTGTTTATCAAACACCTGCGCCAATGAGGCCTGTCAGCTGCTGAATGGATAACAGTATTCTTGTATTACTGAATAAGTGCCTATAGTAAAATTTAATCCACAGCGCTATTTGCAAAGTATTAAAACTTCTTTATTGTTAAAACAACAAGCAACATGTGTCTCCTGGGTCCTTAACCCTTTTTAAACCATCTATAATTAACATGCATACGTTACCCACACACATACAATTCACTGCAGTGAATGAATATTAAATGGAAAGAGAAAATGTTCGGCCCAAAACAAAGACATGCGCTAGTTCAAAACATACAAATTAGAAAAATTAAAAATTATTAAATCAACAGTGAAAAAAATGAGCTTTCCACAACTATTAGGACAGTCTCCTGTCAAAAAACTGGAGGCATCCAGTCTATCAGAGGCAAGAGTATTCATTCCATAAAATTGCATTGGTAATTGATTGTATATGCATGCAGTCTCTTTGAATCCAAATGATATAGCCGCTATAGTTGACCCTGTGACATGTATGCAGTTCAAAGAAGGCTGCTTAATCCTGCATAATCAAATTGCAGTCTCAGCTATAAACTGGGTCAACAGTCATACGTTACCCGTCCAGAGAGAATGGCTGGTTAGGTGACAGGTATCTGTGTCTCAATCCTCCACAAGAAGACGGTCGTTCCAACAAGCGGGGAGAGACTAGCGTTTGTGAAGCCGCAGGTATCTACAGAATCGTGCTGTTCAGAGTGACGTCACTTCGCGCAAAGTAATGAATGGCTGACGTTTCAAGGGGAGACAGCTCTGAAGAAGAGGGGCGGAGCCCCTTGAAATGTCAGCCATTCATTACTTTGTGCGAAGTGACGTCACTCTGAACAGCACGATTCTGTACCCTATCAGCGGGCACTTCGGTATTCGTGCACATCGCTAGCTACCTGCGGCTTCACGAACGCTAGTCTCTCCCTGCTTGTTGGAACAGCCATCTTCTTGCAGAGGATTCCATCAGGGGACCCAACCCTATTACAGGGTGACAGTGCTGGCCACTGCTCCACTGTACTGAGATCCTGTTCATGTTATCTCCCTCATATTACCCCTTATAATCAGTTGCTAGCTCTGACCAGACATTAAAATTAGTTTAATGTATGGTCAAAGAAGGGAAGATATATATGGGGACTGTCATACTTGTTTGCATTTAGTAGTTAATTTGTAATTTGTTGGGCTTACAAATCTATATACATGTCCTGCCCTGCCCAGGCCTAACGATATGTGTCTCTGATTTGGTCAGTAGATGCTCATGTCATTCCATTTAGAGGTGTAGTAAGAAGGGGTACCGAGGTAGATATTGCACTAGAGCTCCTTAGATACATCACTATTTTCATATACTAGGGTTTGTGATATGATTGTGGAATGTCAGGTATGATGGAATGAGAGTGTACTGGAAATGAATATATGGTATATATAATGAGAGTATGGAAATTCATTATGGTTTAAAAATCCATTGGGAATTTATCCTCTCTGCCATGTATGGAGTCGCATACTCACACGGGTTCAGCAACGTCATGTGAACGGAGTATTGCGAAAGATCCGCTGGGATCATAGAAGATCCACTATGTATGTCTTGAAGTTCATGGAGGAGAGGATGAATAATAGTAGTATTACAAGAACTAGGAAAAAAAAGAGAAAACTTATTGATTGGGTTGGTGCACAAGGTGAAAAGAGATGTTGCTCGTGCTTTATTTTCCTTTCTTCACAGAAACAACTTGGATCCAGACACCTGTCCTGAGGAGGGTAAAAGCAGACTATCTGACCAGAGCCCATCCAGAGGTAGTCTGACCAGAGGAGCCCGTCCAGAGGGACACCCATCCAGAGGGAGTCTGTCCAGAGGGATCCATCCAGAGGGAGTCTGACCAGAGGCTATCTTGAGGCTATCTCTACAGAGGGATTTTCTACTAGGATCCACTGACAGATTAAAAGAAGAAGATAAGATTGCGTGAAGCAAACGACTAAGTCCTGAGATTTCAAGAGTGATTGGAAAAAGAAACTTTCATCAGGTGGACAGTGACAGTGTACTAATACATCTCCACTGATAGAAAATTAAAAGCTGTCCGTGTCATCTATTGTACTCGTCCAAGCCCTATTTCATACAGCCTTATCAATCCCTGCCATGTACTGATGAGGACCAAAAGTCCGAAACAGGCAGTCTACATGTGGATTTGATATGGCTGTGTAAAACTTAGAGCTATAGGCTTGCTATAAACCAGCGGTTCTGGATGCTTGCTTGGCTTAACAAGGGTGGAAAGGGATAATTTGCATATTTAGTAGGTGTGCATTGTGGGTAACCACAAATGTTCATTTATAACTGAATTATTGCAAATTTCCTTCTGTTTTAAGAAGGCAATTACATCATCTATTGAAGAATGGAACAAGATCTAGATCTTAGACCCAGGAAGATTGTATGGATTGTGGTCCATTCATATGTGTATTGGGCTCGTAGAAAACTATTAATAGTGACTATGGGGAAAACCTTGGTTCATCTAAGAACAATTTTTTGATTTATTGGTTTAGCATTAGAGGAATGTTCTGGAATATGTTCTTTGATAAGTTTACTTCCTTAATGCAAAACTTTCCTCCTCCAGATATTCCTATTTGTCATTTGGGTGGGAATGATGTGGGTAAAGCAAACACTGTTGATTTGTTACACCGTATGAAGTATGACTTCATGCGCATTCCATCGCCCAATGTGTACTGGTCTTTTCTGAAATCATTCCCAGATGGTTGTGGATTTTTCCCCTGGATAGGTTAAGGATAATTAAGACATTTATTAATAGGGCATTATCTAGATCCCTGCCAGCTATAGGGGGATTTTCTTATTGGCACAATAAATTTGAGGGTTCTCGGCCTGAATTTATTCCGCTCTGATAGGGTTCATTTGTCTGATCAAGGATTGGATATTTTCAATACCGATCTTAGATTGATAATTGAATCAGCCACTATGAGGGGTGGGCTACGGTATTAATGATATTATAGATTGGGAGTTAATTAATACAATACAATACAATAACATTTCTATAGCGCTTTTCTCCCATAGGACTCAAAGTTATTATAAGTCACATTATGGGTTAATGCTTTCTAAATAGTAAAAGCATTTATTTCTATTATATAATCCTTTAGGTAAAGATTAGGATTAGGGATTTTGTAAGTGAGATAATGGGTTGATATTTTCTATGTAATGAGCGGCTATTTTTATAAGTAGTAGAGCAATCTTTGGGTAAGGTCAAAAAGGTCTTCTGAAGTATGTAATTATCAATTACTAGGTAACTCCAAGTGATGTTGATCCAGGGATTTTATCTGGTATATATGTGTGTGTGTGTGTGTGTGTGTGTGTGTGTGTGTGTGTGTGTGTGTGTGTGTGTGTGTGTGTGTGTGTGTGTGTGTGTCTGTGTAGAATAGTGTGTGTGTGTGTGTGTGTGTGTGTGTGTGTGTGTGTGTGTGTGTGTGTGTGTGTGTCTGTGTAGAATAGTGTGTGTGTGTGTGTGTGTGTGTGTGTGTGTGTGTGTGTGTGTGTGTGTGTGTGTGTGTGTGTGTGTGTGTGTGTGTGTGTGTGTGTGTGTGTGTATGTTACTACACATATAATTCAGCGGGCTTAATCTTAGTGGGCAATGTTCAGGGAAAAGTCTCCTTTTTTTGATACCTTGGTCATTATTAGATTCAATTTGACCATAACTGTTTTGCTAAGTTACATGCTGCTATTGTGCTTTGCTTTATCCTGTTTGGGAATAGTTGCTGAGTTTCCATAGGTGTGATTAACAGAGTCATTCTAGTATTGCTAAATCTGAAGGTAGCCATCATTATAGTTGTCCTATTAGTCCTGACCTTGCAAGAGTAACTATGGCAGCGGTTGCTATTAGTTACATCTTTTCCTGCCTTGTTTTTGTGTCTGTACAGATGCTTACCATTATTGTGGTTAAAAGTCGATTAGCTAACATTCCCTTCCCATTCTAAATCAGAGTCTGTTTTATCAGTTTGTCTGAATAAGTATAACAAGCATTAGTCAGTATGATTTGTGTGATGGACTACAAGTTCACAGCACCACAGTTGCCCTGAGCAACCGTGTTGGTATATTTAATATGGGATTATTGGAAGGTCAGAGATGTTGATGCTCTCTTGCAACCTTGATCCCTAGTTTCCTGCTATGATCTGTGTAGTCTCTTTCACAAATATGTCCTATACTGAGGCCTGCAGCTACATTTGTCTTGCTGATGGCTCGATTGATAATTTCCGACAGGTCCGATCACCGCGCGGATGGATTCCCCGCTCGATACCCACGGGCGGACAATGGCAAAAAACGAAAGGAAGATAAGGAGCGCCCGCGGGGACAAGCGGGAATCGATCCGGGCGGCTGCGGGGACGAGCGGGGTGCGCCGGCATCGAGCCGCTGGCTCGATACACGGTACAAAAATGTACCGTGTATTCCCTGTATAAGTCTGATAGTAGTTCCTGGTTTTTCTGATCTCAGCCTCTGTACTCTGGGCATTAAGGCCTGAGTATAACTGGAGTTGGGTTGATGTTATCTTTCCACCCCCTGTTTTAACAGGAGTATGAAACTTGGGATAAAGATTGCAGGGATAGCCTGGGGTACAGTGGCTGATGGAAGGTGAGAAGTCTACCCTGTCTCACAAACAGTTTGTAAGAATAGCTAAGACTACCCTTTCCCCATCTCATATTTTGTTGTATAGCCACCTTATACAGGAATTAGTTGCTATCATAAGGGTTTTTGCCTTGGCCTATCAGAGGCCTAGTATTTAGACAAGCCTTCTCCAAAATAGAACAGATGGAATTTTCTTTTAAGTGCTAAGATAAGAACGCTCATATTGGTCTAGATGAATATTCCTACTGCAGACTGAATTAAATATATGAGTGCACTCACACATGCAGCCTGAAAAAGATTTCTGCCAGATTACAACAGGAAAGAGAACTGTTCTTAGTTTTTGATATGCATCAGAGAGAATAATTATTGGATTCTTCCTGATACATTGTCTGATTTGTTTTTTTTCTCTGATTTGATTATTAGACTGTCCAAACTTGTTTAATTGGTTGTTTAAGTTTAGCTAGGTAATAATTTGCTTTGCTAGAAGTATTTTTACAAATAGCTATTCATGTTTTGTCCATTATTTTAGTAAGGAGACTGTGACCAAAATCTCACCCACTGATATGCTGGCTCTGCATAAGTTAGGTAATTGGCATCTCCCTGATTTGTTTAGACATTAAATTAAATTAGATCATTACTTTGTTAAAGGTATTCCACAAACACTTACCCATGTTTTTGTCTAATGCTTTGTATAACCTGATCCTAATCTCACTTATTATGATGCTAGTTTCACTGGTAAGAGAACCAGTGGAGCTCAGAATTATAATTCCATCCCCCAGGATGCTAATCCTGAGGGGACAACGCCAGTGTAGTCAGTGTAGCCATTTTTCCTTTGGAAAATGTCGAAAAATTATGGAATTGTAAGGTATAAGCACATACATTATATCAGCCATGTTGGTCTAGCAGCCATATTGTCTCAAAGCTTCAGATAAGTCATTAGGTCTTTAAGAACATATTTATCATATATTCCACTGTCTCACAACTTCTGCTTTCTGTCCACATCTAGCTGTATGGGAAATCCCTAACCACATCGGCCCGGCTGAAACCTAACTGTATGCAAATGAATGGCACCTGCATTTACGGGACAAACATGTTTTTATGGGGATTTTCCTGTCTAACTAGGTGAAAGGTTCTTTATCTTCTGCATCTGCGCAAGCCATCATAATTTGTGTATAAAGGATGTTGTATTCTCATTAAAGAGTGAACCTTGATTCTCAATTGAAAAAGCTGTGTCTGTCTTATTTGTAGTTGAAACAAGGTTCATCCTCTGGTACCAGATAGAAATCACAAAACATTGTCTTATGGCCCATACTCATGGGCTACAATTGTCGCCGCAACACACGGGGCACGCGTTTTGCGGCGACAGGTCGCCCGTGAGTATGAGGCGCAACACGGGCGTGCACCCCGAACCGTCGCTCGTCGCTGCTGTCACCAGGCGATTGGCGCGGTCAATCGGCCGGCGACAGTTGCCGCCACAACTTCGCCGCAACTGTCGCTAGTCCCTGTGAGTATGCAGACTAGCGACAGCAACATGATTGAAAATCCATAGCGCTTCTGGCGTGGGGGAGGAACGTTGGCGACAGCTTCCGTCGCACAGCTGATCCCTCTTCCGCGTGTGTACGTGGAGGGACCTGGCGACGAGCTGTCGCCGGCCTGGCGCGCACACGCTCACATGTGCTGGCGACAGGCCACAAATGTAGCCCGTGAGTATGGGCCATAAGGTCTTCCCTGAGGGTCTGGTGGTCTGAAGGTCCAAATCCTTTCACCCTGATATACAGTATGTGTGATATTAAATGTATATACTGTATTACAAATAATATTTAACAAATAACAGAGTATAGCCAATATGACACCATATGCTAGCTATAGAGTCACAGACTCACAGGTACGTAGCTAGAATCAGCTCTTCATACTAATTTAAGAGGAATCAAAGTTCCTAACTGGTACCTTTATATCTGTTCACGCACACATTAGTCATTTATTATTCGAGTCGCCCTGTCTTGGTGACAACTTGAAGGTCACCAATCGCTTAAATGTATTTTCTTTTAGCATCCTACTATGAAAAGTGTTAAAATCACACCCAAATGGGGTTTATAAATTACTACTGCACGTCTCTAAAATGCAAAGGAAGGGGGAGAGTCCAGCACTGCTGGCTTTATTAGATGAGTATGACATAGAGACATAGACTAGTGCCCTGCTCCCACCGCCATCCGTGTGCTTGAGGTATAAGTGTGTCATAAGGTATAGACTAGTGCCCTGCACCCATCTGTGCGCTTGAGGTACAAGTGTGTCATACGATGTGAATGTGTGATGTCACGCTCATCTAATAAAGCCTATCAGTGCTGGACTCTTCCCCTTCCTTTGCCTTGATTCAGCTTGTTGCTCTGAGTTGAGAGCATGCTGCAGCTATGAAGCACATGTGGCAACTAATTTGAAAACTGGGAGACACTGTGTGGTAGTGCCAATATATTTATCTCTATATTTATCTCTATTTTGTACATGTCGCTAAGATGCTCTAGCAGGCAGATTTTAATTGTCTCCCTTTTTACTGCCTATATGCAGTGATCCATGTGGGCACATAGATCAGACATGTTTCATGTTTTACAATTCATAAAGGACCCAATTTTATATTCCCTTATTCCTGCCACATTCTTGAATACTTCTGACCTATCCGCAAGAAAATAAAAACCTTTAAAATCGGTGATACTGATAACCAACTAGTTTCCTCTCTTTGAGTAATTCAGAACTCATAAGCATGTAGTCTACATATGGAGCCCCCTTCAGTGTAAAAAGGGAATATAACTCCACTATACTTGGTTGTTTCATGAAATATCTGCAACATGGAAAAATGCTTCAAAAAAGCTTCTCACTCAGGACAGAGCACGTGACCAACCAAGTGTTCATAGAACATGAAACAGCTGCCTCTTGTTTGTTTTAATCATTAACCACACTAAGGAAAAAGCTGTGCTACTAGACTACCAGGGAGACCCTTAAAGGGGACGGAGGAAGAACAACTGGATTACCGGGGAAAGCTATTGAGGTGGAGCTATTGGGGTGGAGCACTAGACTTCCAGGAAGATATGTGGGAAAGGGAGCCCCCTCCCTCCCACTAGAGTATCAAAGAATAAAATTAAATGGACTGGCGGACCACTAGACTACCAGGACCTATCTTAAAGCAGAAGGAAGGGAACCAGCCCTGATCCCTTTCTGGCTACATACCTCGAGACATTACATGAAGTATGCTTGGATTTTGATTGAACTCTTCTTCTACATAATACAGAGCAAGGGTCTCTTAATTAAGATCTAATCGCACTTGACAGTAACAACATTATTTGGTATGGCCTTAATTCAGGTAATGATCAATATGTGACTGATATTGATCATTAACCTCCTTGGCGGTAACCCCGTATGTGACACGGGGTAAGCTGCCGGAGGGTGTCGCTCAGGCCCTGCTGGGCCGATTTACATAATTTTTTTTTCAAACACGCAGCTAGCACTTTGCTAGCTGCGTGTTTGGTCTGATCGCCGCCGCCCGCCGCCGATGCGCTGCTACCTGCCGCGATACAGCCCCCCCCCCCCCCCCGCATACCCCTTGCGCTGCCTGGCCAATCGCATCCAGGCTGCTCTATGGGGTGGATCGGGATTCCCTGTGACGTCACGACATCGGCGGCGTCGATGACGTCACTCCGTTCGTGTTCAGAACGGGATTTCCTTATGGGCAAGCGGCGCCAGCGGCGATCGGTAGGTACGGGGGGGACACCGCAGGGAGGGGGGAAGCATGTAGCTAGCACTAGGCTAGCTACATGCTAAAAAAAATAAATAATTTGAAAAAAACCCTCCCGCGGCCGCGCAGCCGCATTTATCATACCGCCAGGGAGGTTAATTTGGATACCGCCATGCACTACATGTTTGCCTAATTACTTTTGCAATACAATACAATCTTTAAAGAATAGCTGTGATGTTATGTCTTTAAGCATGCAGACTACTTCTACAAGCATTTGTGAAAAAAAGCCTCTCTCTCGGAATTCCAGTGTTGTACTGTAGTAGGATTCCACTTGTGCAGTAATCCCATTTGTGAAATTTCTTCATTACAAAAAATTCCACAGTTAGTGGTATTATACCAAACTAGAGGCAACAGAAAACCACTGCAGTTCGGTCACTAAGTGGTAAGCTATGTAAAAATCTCAGAGATGGGTCTGCAAATACGTAATTGCACATTGTGAAGAAGTTGACCATCTAGCTACAGACCTCCCAAGGCTGTATGGCCTTTAAATTAGCTCAAGATCACTGTGTAGAGAGCTTCATGAAATCGGCTTCCATGGCCAAGTACCTGCATCCAAGCTTTATATCACATCAAAGCATAGCATCAATTCCCTAACCATAACCCAGTCCCCTAAACAGGGGTGTTGCTAGGATAATAAGAGATCCGGGGCACTTTTGGTTACTCCAGCCATGCACCAGAAAGTGGGTGTGGTCATGGGTGGAGCCAAATTTACAGGAACTTAACTGTGTTCTGAGTAGGCCTGCCCAGCAAAATGCTGGATAAAGTCCCCCTTTCCATTTATGAAAAAAAAAAGAATGCAGCATGTCACATAAATGGCAGTATCACTTAAACATACCTAGCAGAGTTACCTGGCTTCTGTGCTGGCTGTTCCCATGGACCTCCCATTGAGGAATTACAACTCCAAGCATGCTCCCAAAGAACCACAGTGCCTTGCATGCCCCCATAAAGGCATCACAGCACCTGGCATGACATCACAGCTCCCAATATGCTCACAAGAGGCAACAGAACACCCGCCATACCCCCCATTGCTGTGTTTTGTGGTGCCATACTGGGTGTTATGGTAAAATGTTGGGTGCAATGGTGCCTCTATGGGGAATGCTGGGTGCTGCAATGCCATGCTGGGTGCTGTGTAGTGCCATGCTGGGAGCTGTGGTCGCCTCTGTGGAGCATTCTGGGTAAGGCGTGCCATGCTGGGTGCCTCTACTCTGCCTGAAGTACATCTGGGGCACCCAAGAATAGATCAGGGGCACGTGCCACTGATCTTTGGGGCTAGCAATGCTCCTGCCCCTAACACTAAATCCCCAACTTGCCACCTAACTATAACTTCCCTATCTAACATAAATTGATACCTAACCCTAACATACCCCAGATGGTATTACCTTTCGGATGTATAATCCTAACCTTCCCCCTAATGTTAACCTTTTCCTGATGCCTAATCTGTCCCCAATATTAATCTCTACACAATGCCTAATACTTACCATGTAACTCTAACTGCTAAAACAAGATTTCTCCTTTTGTATCCCCAAATACTCACACTCATAATGGGTACTTAACCCTAACTGTCAACCCTAACTAAAACTCACCCTCCATTGTACTTTACAGCTCCAACATTTTAAGCCTATAGTCGAGTTTCCGTGATCCAGGAACCTGCTGATAACTTAATCAGGCTCCAATTCATACTAATAAATATGGTTACATAGTACTAAAATGTATCAGTAAAGTACACTGAATTAACATACGTTTTAAGACAGTGGGAAGTAAACCTTAGCGGCATCTGTTTGCATTGTTGTCTTTAGTTGAAATGTGCTTTGAAGCAGTTGACGTAGAATGCAAATACATATAAAGGCAGACAAGCGAGATTTATTTCCAGAAATAATTTATTCTGCAGTGGTTTTCTATACATACATCACAAATCATGATGCAGAGGACAGCTGAGCATGATGGAACATGCAGTGCAGCAACAAATGGAGTGCCGAATACTGTCAGTGCTGTCCTACATGACTGCACATCCCTTGCTGTGACACATTCAAAATATTGTGTACTTCATTAATGCAGTTAACACATGCAAAGGCATATGCCGCTTCAGGAGGAGGGAGTCAATAATCAGTCTGGCAAAACTCCTGATCCTGTATGCACAGCCTTGTTTTTGGATGCCCCCTGTAGGTTTTCAATTTAAAGACAGTATAAAAACCACACCGTAAAATAAAATAACCCACAGGTATGAAATAACTGTGTATGTTGTGAAGAGGATCCCAAATGGATTCATAGCAAGTATGTTTTTCAGTGTCAAATGGTCCGTGCTAATTTTGTGTCTGGGTTCATCTAGAAAATAACACGTTTCCAGTTGTCATATTGTTTTCAGCTTGGTGGTAGCTTAGAAAGGAAACATGTACCTCTTATTTATTAATGCCTGCAAATCAGCATTTTTTAGAAAGTAGTTGTTTCAATTTAATCATCCCTTCATATCCTTTGAGGACAAGAGCAAATGCCTTCGGTTGTATTACAGAATATAAAAGCATTTAGTGATTCTCAGGAGAACATTGCCATCTGCTGGCTTTACTGGCTCATTTGGTAACTTGTGCATTTTAAAAGCGGCTTTGCAAAGCTTCCTTTTACGTTTTATGAAATGGGTGAAATGAATCATGAAAGTATTACCGGACTTTTAACTGTTTCAAACTGGCAGATAAATGAGGTGCTTGTGCTTATTTTCCACATTGTCATCCAACGACAAAGGGGCAGAAGCACACCATGGACTTAAAGAGAACCTGAACTGAAAATAAAAAGTCAAAATAACCATACACAGGTCATACTTACCTCCTGTGTAGTCTACTACTCAATCTCTCTCATGCGTCCCATTTGTTCACTGTGATCAAAGGAATTCTCTGTCCTCCATTTTGAAAATGGTCATTATCCCATAACAGCTTCCAGGTCAGCACACTATTAAACTGTAATATCACCCACTTGAGCCATAGGGAAACATGGACATTACCTTGCACATTCAGTTGTAACTGACAGCTGCTGATATATAACTGACAGCAACTGGTACATTTCAGTTCTGACAAAATATTGTCAGAACTGGAAGGAATCACTGTAAGAAGAAAATGGTGAGCTTCTAAGAGGAACTGATGTTGAGTTTAGTATGTAATATTCATTTGCAGCTACGTCATGTGTTTATTTTAAATAATTTACTCGCTTCAGGTTCCCTTTAAAGTATTAAGATTTCCCCACGCTGCATATCATCAGGGATCAGTAGCAGTGTAGGCATGTAAATAGCCCTCTGGACTGTGGTCACAAAACAATTATCCCCGGGACTTGACAGTGGGTCAGGAAGGCAGGGTAGTAGCCACATTGTTTATAGTAAAGCCCTTATGGAAAGGAAGCAACAATGGGGCAGTGGCTGGATAAGTGTGACAGTGCAGCCTTGTAATATCAACCATCATTAACAAATGGTGTATTATGATGCTCTAACATCAGCCAGCAGTCACAAATTGCTCTGCCAATCTCAGAAGGTAGTCACCAATGACCCCATGTCTCTGTCAGGAGCCAAACCCCAAACTCTCAAAGACAGTCCTTCTTTTACCAGTTACAGTACAGCCCCATTTGCTGTCCGCAGTCACAAGTGTTCTAAGATTTTAACAAAGCTGGGGGGAAACAATTGAGTCTACAAAGCTGAGGATACACTATGGGAGAAACTAGAAAGCTGAGACATGGTGAAGAAGACTGAACAAAACACAAGGATACTGGAAGCTTAGAGCATATTGTGGGAAACAATAAAGCTACACTTTATGGCCGGGACTGGAAAATGTGACACACTACTGGGGCACTGAAACTAAAGACATCATGAACTGATTTATGAATTGAGTGTAATCCAGGAATACTTGGTTGGATTCCAGCATTGCCCTTTCAGGTTTGCTTGATCACACAGATCCTCCACTTTCCTCATACCTTAGTAAATAGGGACCTATATGTGTTGCCTTTGGCCTGCCTACTTTTATTCACTCAGTCAGAATACTATTGTCAAGGTCATTTTTAAACATAGGCCACTCAAGCAATGGTAGAGGCTGCCCTCTAGTGTACAGGGTACAATATAGCTCTCTCTGTTTTGTTGTTGTTGTTTTTTTCATTTTGTGAAAGGAACTGAGGGCAATCTGCAGTGCACTATGCTATTGCATGCTGTTCCATGCAGCTGGCTTCCTCTGCGTCCACTTGTAGCTATCTTCATCTCTTCTGTCCACAGCTCGGTGGAGCAGAGTATGTGTAAGTTAAAGCAAATCTGTAGTGGAAAAAAGTCAGATACTTACCTATGGTGAATGAAAACTCTACATCCTATTGAGCTTTCCCTGTCCCCTCTTGGTCCACTCGTTCCAGCGATGTCCACTGGTGAAGTCATGCCGCCTCCGTGAGCCCTCAGAAGGCTATGGGGGCACTTGTGTCCCTGAGTTCTCTCAAAGACGGCCGGCTCCATACTGCGCAGTGCTTGTGAAGCCTTTTGAAGGTTCACGGAAGTGTATTTGACCAGTCAGTCGAATAGCTGTAATGGGTGTGACAGCGCTGGAATAAGAGCACTAAAAGGGGACAGGGAAGGCTGTGTATAGGATGAAACTATGGTCCCTATTTAATTCATTTTTTTCTGCAAAGTTCTCGTCTAAGAAATAATTTTCCACCTTTTGTTTCAAATAACTTTTTAGCACTCTGCAATTGAAAAAATACAAAAAAGTACATGGAAGAAATAGAATTACGGTAGCAGACTGAACAAGCTGCAAGCAAGCATGAAGTCATAGTTGTGGGTGATTTCAATTATCTGGGCATTAAATGGAATATTGAAAATACTCACTCTAGTAAAAGAGACAGATTTTTATCAACATTCAACCAACCAGGGGAGCTGTTCTGCTTGATTTGATTATTTCAAATAAACCAGATACTATATTAAATGTGCAAGTTCAAGAACACTTGGGAAACAGTGACCATAATCTGGTAACATTTGACCTGCGACTTAACAGAGATGTAAGCAGGGGACAATTAAAACTATGAATTTTAGAAAAGCCAATTTTAAAAAGCTCAGAGACTCATTAAGTCTTGTAGACCAGGATAGTAAATTACAGGCAAGGACACTGAAAGTAAATAGTTAACTTTCAAACAGATTCTTAATGACTATTGGAAAATGTATATCCCTTATGGCAGTGTTTCTCAAACCTGTCCTTGTGACTCCCAACGGTGGATGTTTTGCAGGAAACCTCACCTATGCACAGGTAGGGTGATTAGTATCTCAGCTAGTGGATTCCATGTAGCTGAGACACTAATTACCTCACCCGTGCATAGGGAGGTTGCCTGCAAAACATGCACCGTTGAGGAGTCACGAGGACAGGTTTGAGAAACACTGCGTTATGGGAATAAAAATTCTAGATCTAGAAAAAGGCCAGTATGAATAAATAACACAGTTTTGGACATGATTACAGGACAGGAAACAGTTTTGGACAGGAAACAAATTGTATATCTGCATTTAAAAGAGGTTTGGATGCTTTCTTTACATTGAAGGACATCTGCAGTGGCTATAATAACAAGTTAATACACAGCACAGTTACAATACAATAACATTATTAAAGCGCTTTTCCCCCATAGGACTCGAATCGCATTGATCACATTTTATCTGATTACCATCTGGAGTCAGGAAGGAATTTTTCCCCCTTAAAGGACATCCAATGTGAAAATAAAGTGATGAGATAAACAATTGTTTCTATCCTCCTTCTTCTAAACATGACTTTTTTAGATATCTCTCAGTTTTATCTTATATTTAAATTTAGTTTTTACTTTTTATGGTTTCATTGTCTCTGCTCAATGACACCTTCATTGCAGTATACCAGAGCTTAAATCTATGAATTATTAATCCTTTGTATCTCTTTCCTGCTCTCAGAAGCCAATTACGGACAGGAAAGTGTTTTTTTAGCTGTAATTATTTATCACTGAGGGTTATGCTCTGACCCAGTCCAACCTAGTCCCGACCCGGACAAAAACTGTCACTTGCATACCTGATCTTTAACTCTTTCAGGCAGAGCAAGAAAAAAAGGAACACAGCATAGTCACTACTTGTGTGCTTGGCACTGAACATACACATGTCTATCCCATCATACCACATATCACCTTTGCCTTTCCATGGAATAACTGGGATATTTGAGTGTGCAAGAGAGAAAGATACCCAATGCTTACTTATTTATTTATTTATTTATTTATTTATTTATTTATTTATGTATTCTAGTTGGTCTTAATGAATGAATCAACCAAACTAATTGTGAAAATGTACTGTCAAAATTTTTCTGAGTATGTTCTTGCTTGCTGGTAGCTTAACCACATAAGGACCGGGCTAATTCTGTGTGATCTGTGCTGGGTGGGCTCTTCAGCCCACAGCACAGATCAGGATTCAGGCAGGGCGATCAGACTTCATCCCTTTTTTCCCCACTAGGGGGATGTCCTGCTGGGGGGGTATGATCGCCGCCGCTCACGTGTGTTTAGCGGGGGGGGGCTCCTCAAAGCCCCCCTCCACAGCGCTATACCTCCCTCCCTCTCCTTCCCTCCCTCCCCTCCTTCCTATGGGCGGTACAGGACAGCGATCCATCCTGTACCGCCTCTGATAGGCTTCAGCCTATCAGATGCTGGCCAATCAGAGGCCGGGGATCGCCAATCTCCTTTATGGTGCTGCTGCAACAGCAGCGCCGTACGCTGTAAACACAGGGGATTTCTTCCCCGCGTGTTTACATTTCGCCTGCGATCCGCGATCGGAGGCTCGCAGGCTGTTCACGGAGACACTCTCCTTGAACTGACATGGAACGTTTCCATGTAAATCCACTTATGACCAGTTAACTTATAACTCATTAACCATCTGTAGTCCACATCAAGCCCCATTTTTGGAGGAAGGGGTTGAGCAGATGGGAACTCAGAGGCCAAACTTCAATACAATTGTTTATTCAACCTAATTGTTTGCAGTTTAATGCAACCTCACAAGTTTCATCTTGACTTCTATTCTGGACACACCTAAGAATTCTGAATTGATAATTTCTCATTGCACTGATATTTCAACGAAACTACAGATTGCACTGATATTTCAACGAAACTACAGATAAAGATTTTGGACATCATCTTTAGAAGTGGTCTAGGGCTTGTTCACACTATCAGCGGTTGCTGATCTTTTTCAGAGCTGGCGATTTTGCAAATCGCTCTATAGTAACAGTGCTTGTGTAATGATTTCCTATGACAGTGTCCACATTTGAATGTTCTGATTTTTTAAAAATCGCAAACTTGCTACCTGTACCATTTTCTGAGCGTTTTGTCTCAATGGCAGGTATAGGGAAATTGCAAAGCGCTTGAAAAGCGCTTTGCATTGCGATTTCCCGAGCACTTTTATTCATTTCCGGGTTAAAGAGTTCACTTCCTGAGTGATGTCAGAAAGTTAAAAATCAATCGCTCCGCAAAAGTGCTTATAAAAGTAAGTGCTTTTCTAAGCCGAAATCGCTCTGAAAGCACTTGTAAAAGCGCTTTCAAAATCACCCCATAAATCGCCAGAGCTTGTGATAGCGCTGGCGATTTATAATGTGAACAAGGCCTAAGGGTTGGAACACACAATGCAATTTTCCTATCAGATCAATGTGAAATTTCCTATCATTCAATAGTTTCCAACATGTCCAATCTGCTTCCAATCTTGAAAGTGATCGATTTTGTGCAATACTGATCTCAAAATCGATCCTTTTCTCGATCCGAAGCATATCAGACATGTTGGAAATCATCCAACAATGGGAAATTTCCTGTTTACCTGATGGGAAAATTGCTTTAGAGGTGTACCAGGCATAAGAGGTCAGATTATACCTTGTGGCCCTACTGATGCTTGTGACAGGAATATTTGAATTTCATAATATTTGTATTTACCGTATAAGACAAAATGAACTACCGTATTTTTCGGACTATAAGACGCACTTTTTCTTCCCCAAAACTGGAGGGGAAAAGTGGGTGCGTCTTATATTGTGAATATACGGTTGCAGGCTGCGCAGCAAAGCACTTACTTATCCAGCCGGCAATCAGCGATCCACAAGCTTGTGGCAGTACGAGTCAGGGAGGGGTGGTATGTGCAGGAAGCCATCCATCCATCCACGGGCATAACACATGCTGAAGACCAGTCTGCGCTGCTCTCTTCTGCCTCAGTCTGCAGCTCGGTGTGGCGTCATTGCAGAGCGCTAAGCGCTATGCCTCTCTGCACAGCCGGTACTCACCGGCGGCTCTTGGACCCCAACTAACCTCCGGAGGAGAGGAGACCACCCACTACCAGTCCTCTGCAGCTCGGTGGGACTTCACTGCAGAACGCTAAGCGCTATGCATCTCTGCACAGCCGGTACTCACCGGCGGCTCTGGGACCCCGACTGACCTCCGGAAGAGAGAAGACCGCCCACAACCAGTCCCCTGCAGCTCAGTGTTGCTTCCTTGCAGATCGCTAAGCGCTATGCCTCTCTGCACAGCCGGAACTCACCGGCGGCTCGGGGACCCCGACAGACCTCTGGAGGAGAGGAGACCACCCACTACCAGTCCCCTGCAGCTCGGTGTCGCTTCCTTGCAGAGCGCTAAGTGCTATGCCTTTCTGCACAGCCGGAACTCACTGGCGGCTCGGGGACCCGACAGACCTCCGGAAGAGAGAAGACCGCCCACAATAGACCCCTGCAGTTGGTGTGGCTTCTCTGTGCAGTTGTACCAACCAGCAACTACGGGACCAGGAGAGGAGAGGAGACCACCCGCAACCAGTCCCCTGAGTTTAGCGGTGATCGGCGCTAGAGTCAGAGATCTGAGAGCTGGACCCACCATCGGCTTCTTCACTCCCCGCGGCTAGCAGACCACCTACAGAGGCATAAAGGTAGGCTGCAGCAGCTCGAATGTGTCCCCTACCTGACCCAACTGCCCCACCTGCCCTATATAAACTCAGCCTCTCCATATATATATCAGAGGTGCACTGTGCCAGACACCCCCTGCAACTTTGCCATAAGTGTAAATTTAGCCCCTGGCTCCTAGCTTGCACCTGACTAGGCCTCACTTTGCTCCTTTGCATAACACCAACAAAAAGTGAGTGGCAGCTAAGAAAGATCTGATATGACAAGGTGATGATGTCTGGTGGTTGCAATGGGGACTATAATGCTTTGTGCATCTGGAGGCCTTGGGGGTCATTCTGGGTCAGCTGTGCCACACATACAGTTGCCTGCCTGTCCATAACTCTTTTCAGGACTCTGCTGGAGCCCATCTGAACAGCTGCAGAGTTCTCAGCTTTCCTGTTTTGACAGTTTTGGAGGAAAAGGTCCATAAGACACCCCTACACCATAGACCACCAGGTTTAGTATTTTTTTTATTTTCCCCTGATTTTTGTCCTCTAAACCTGGGTGCGTCTTATGGTCCGGAGCGTCTTATAGTCCGAAAAATACGGTATATAAGACTTGCCATGTTATTTATAACCTGCATATTTTTCTTTTTTAATGTCTGCAAAATGTAGTTTGTTCCTCTGAGGGTGGATGGTAGTGTAACTTTTATAGAACTAAGTACAGTGGCATAACTAAGGAGCTTAGGTACCGCAATGATATGGAGCCCCAAAACCTACCAAGGGCAGCTGCAGTGTACAAAAGGTATAGTAGAGTAAAGAAACAGTTTGTTAAGGACTACCACTATGCAATTCACTACATAGAGGATTTCTTTACCAGCATAGCACCAATAAAAAGCTAATAAGTAGGATGATGAATGGCCACTAGAGGGCCCTTCTGGTCCAGAGGCCCCAGTGGGGTCGCAACCTCGGCATCCCCTATTGTTATGCCACTGACTATGTAAGATGATCAGAACAGGCAGAAATCTTGTATTCAATGGGTTAAAACTATTTTATTCAGCATTTATACATATTAAAATATTTTCAAGTATGCTATTTTTTGACACGGATACAGATGGCAAGCTTTACATGAAATATATAATTAACAGTAAGAGCTGCATGTGTAGATTCAAACAATATTTTCCAGCTTATTCCTTATATACAAAACTGTGAAATTGTACTATCGTAGTAGGGTTTCATCATTTACATAATAAACAAATATGTGTTGGAGGAAAAATGCCTTTCTTGCTGAAAAATCCTCGGCTGCCAAGTACATTTTCAGACAAAATTTTATGAATTTTGATTAAATTGAAAACAATTCTAGGCAATGCTAAGCTACAGGATTTTAGTCAGGCAATATTGGGGTCAATGCACTAAGCATTACCGCATTCTGTAATGCAGAAAACAGGAGATTTTAAAATCTTCTCAAACACCAAAGCACTGAAAAGTAAAATGACAGACTAGCGAGGTAGATTTATAACTTACATGGTAAATACTTCAATAAATCACAAACATTTTAGAATTCCGTAAAGCAAGTAAAAAGTTCTGCATTTTAAGACCTGGCTGAACCTTCCAGTAACTAACAAACGGCTTATGATAAAATGTATGATACAATTGATAGACAAGCATAGCCAGACCTCTGACCTCTCCCACCCTGGTCATGGGAGCACAATCAAGAAGGTGTGCAAGGCCAGGACAGTGCATTGGGTGAAAGTAGTACAATGATGCGGACCAGGAAGACAACAAGGGAAAAGGCGCCCCTCCCCCACCGCTACTACCATTATGCTGACAGGCCGCCATGTATTTTGTTTACAGCTGAGCAGTCCCAGCCAACAGCAGCACTCGCACGCTGCTACCACATGCTAGGAAGTGCTTCAGCTCTAATACACACTCCCACCTCCTCCCTCAGCCAATAGAGCAGCAGAACAACACTGCTCTTCTCCACCCCTCCTCCTCCAAACCCTGGCTGTCTGTGCATAGTACAGGTCCAAGTGGCTGCTGGATGGAAGAGGCCCCGCCCCCTGCCCGCACAGTGAGGGAGACTGGCCGGGAGATTTGAAAGCCAGGCAAGGAGGGCCATGGCTGGGAGACAGCCCTCTGCTGATCTGAGGCTGCCTGCCGGGACTGGGGGATCAGACAGCAAGCTACTCCCAGCATTTCCCCCTTTCTAGAGAGCACCTCATCATGTGACCGTCCACCAGCACTCGCTGGAGTCCCAGGACAAGCTGCTCAGGTATGATCCTCCAGAGGTAGGGAACATACAGTATTCTCTCCCTCTCTTTGCTCTCCACAGGCTCACATTGTTTCACTGGTATTTACTACTTTACAACCCTCTAACAATAGCTAAAGCTGATTGGGTTGATAAGCAGCTAATGGCATCTGTTCTCCCTCTATATGTGTTGGGCCTGACTGTCAGTGTACTTTAACCATTCTTAAGTTAGAAGAGTCTGTGCCTGTATTGCTATGGTGGCAGAAGTCATTAGCTAGCAGTTGAAGATTTGTGCAGCCACTTTTCCCCATTGGGTGCTGAGTGCTGTTTTTTTATTTGTCTGCATAAGGAGAGGCTTTATGTGGAGCGTTTGTTCACAGAGGTAACACTAAAAGTCCATGTAACCTCTGTCAGTCCCCTCCTGCTGTCTATCAGTCTGTTTCCCCTGTGTGGAAAAAGACCACCTGGTGGATTGTTAGTGCTGGCGTGCTCCCATTTATTTATTTACTTCAGTATGGATATAGCGCCGACATCTTACGCAGCACTGTACAGAGTATATATTGTCTTTGTCACTAACTGTCACAAGCTAATGCCTACCGTAGTTGTATGTCTATGAATCATGTAGTGCATGTATCTTAGCCTAGGGTCAATTTTAGGGGGAAGCCAATTAACTTATCTGTATGTTTTTGGGATGTAGGAGAAAACTGGACTGCCCGGAAGAAACTCCAAGCAGACATGGGGAGAACATACAAACTCTGTGCAGATGTTGACCTGGCTGGGATTCGAACCAGAGACCCAGTGCTGCAAAGGGGGGGGGGGGGGGGGGGACGGCACCGGTTTTCTTGCCTGGAGTGACAAAAAGGCTAGAGGCGCCCCTGCTGACCCTAAAGTATACTGTAACAATTGCGGAATTATTTCCGTGGTCAGCGCACAGGATGCGCTCTGACACTGCAGAAATCCTCCACAAGCGTGTAAGTTGACAGAACCCAGCTATGGTGCTATGCACCTGTAGAGGGAAATTCCCACCGGCAGATGGAGCTGTGGAGTGCAGAGGAACACAGCCTCTGCACTGCCACAGATGCCAGATGGGAATTGTACGAGTTGAAGCAATGCAGGGCAAGATAGCCCTTAAAGAGAGAGAGCACCGAGACAGAATGTATGTATGTCCACCAATCTAGTCGCCACCCAGCGACGGTGAACACACAACAGCGGAAACGAAGTGGGAACGCAATCGCAAGAGTGGCGATTGCCAATAGCGACACAAGACCGAATTAGACAGAGCACAAGTGTAGCAAGAAAGACATAGCAAATAACAATGATCAGAACGTCAAAGAAAATAACAAACGCTAGCTAAACGCGAACTCCGCACTCATTCGCAACAGCGAACGCGTTAAAGACATGATCACCGCCCGTTAGGCGCCCAGTGATAAGCGTGCCACCCTAACTAACCAATGTAACACAAACACGAAATAGAGAACACGAACGCTTGCTAAACGGTTACCTCACCGAGCCTACAGCAAGCGTTCGTACCAGACAAGACAGACAGAAGGAGTAGCCAGCAGCAACCGCAGCTCTGGCCTACACTCCCAGACAGAGCACAGAAGGAACCACCGCCACTACCGCTAGAGTGGATGCGATCCAGACAGACAAACAGATGGAGCAACCAGTAGCAACCGCTGCTCTGGCTTGCCCCCTAAGACGGAACTATTTCCTGTCGACCGCCGCTGGCGACAAGACAATCGCAACAGATAGACAGTTACAAGGCAAAACAGATAATAATAACCTGACTACGCTAGAAGGGATGCCTAGTGCAGTCCCAAGGAATTACTCTAAGATAATCTTAGCAAACAATAGCAAGGTTGATACTCCAGGAGAGTTAGCAGGAACAAACCATCATGACCAGCAAGGAATTCTGGGAGCAAAAGGCATTTATACTGCAAGCCATCAAAGGAAGCAGCTAAGCAATTTGCATGACAAGTGTATGCAAATTCCTCACCAGCAGAGCAACTCTGAAACTTGCAAAGTGAAGACAGGTCTCTTTTCCAGAGACCTGCAGCCTTCAGACCTAAAGAATGGTCAAACAGCTGTCTGCCTGTGCAGACAGCTGAGCAGATCATTACATTACCCCCCCCTCTAGGGACGGCTTCCAGACGTCTCTCAAAACTGATATTTCCACACAAAAAATATCTGACTGAACACTCATGAAGGTTGGGACAGCCCGACAAGGCTCAATTCCAGAGTCAATCTTCCCGAAACCGACCTCGTCGGAAGCAGAAGCCACCGAAACATGCCCATCAGTACTACAAGTCTCAGCATAACACCCATCAGAACTGTGAATACCAGAAAAGAACCCATCGACACACTCCGAGCAATACCCACCACCTTCCAGGGACCGTCCAAAAATACCAAACCTGCCACAATACCTATTTGAAGTGTCCCTTTCAACAGAGAAGCTACTGTTGATCCCATCCAGGGTACCAAGAAATATTTCTCCCAGAATCTCCCAGAACACTTTGAAGCTCCGCAGAGATCCCAAGAGGCCAGAATGCTCACCAGGCTCACATGGAGAACTACCAAGAACCCTTATGGAACCTATGACAATTCCGGATTCAGGATTACCAGGACAACCATCAAGATCAGGGCTTTCAGGGACCACTTCTGGGCATGCAGGCAGGTAGGCAATATCAGAACATGTCTCTACTGAGGAAGCATCTGAGCATGCTGGTAACCAAGACACACTTGGGCTTTCTGGGTCACAGAGCACATCGGGGTACACTAGCACAAGAGAAACCTCAGGACATGTCGAGGAACTGCCGACCTCAGGGTTCGTCACGACAAGACCAAAACCAGGACCGGGCAAAGAATCATCACGAGTAGTGGTCACAAGCACTGGTCATTCAAAAGCAAACTTGGACTCAGACTTAGAAGTCTCTATGACTGTAATTGTATCCAACCAGAACTCATCATTGACTAAGCATGACTGTAGCTCCACAAGAGCTGCAAAGGTAGTCAGTATAGCAGCAATGCCTACTGAAGTAGGCAAAACCTCAAACAGCCCTGCGGGGCAGGAGGCACCTCCTAAAAGTTCTGCACCCTTTGGGAGGAACTCGGAGACCTCCAGAACATCGAACAAGACTTCAGAAGCATCATTTCCTAAGTTTTCTGACAAGGATTCTAAACTATCCATGTTACAGAGCCGAACATCAAATACCTTCTGTGGACAGGGCAGATGTCCCAGGGATGGTTTTACCATACACTGGGACTGAATTTCATCTTCAAGAACAGAATGCACAGGAATATCCAGTGAAAGCAACACTGACTCCCTAAATCTAGTATCACTGCAGGCAGAATCCTTCATAGCAGTCAAACTAGACTGCAATTCTGAAATGGCAGAACAACAGATGAAATTAGCTGCAATACCTAGAGGAGCCTCTGGGCTCCCTGCAGGAGGTTCATTGCAAGGTAATATTGACTCATCCAGAGTACAGGGTGGAAAGTCATTACTTTCCTCAGTATCAGATTCGCAAAACCATAGCGCTGTCTCACCCCTAGACTCGGCTAACAATGTCGAATCCGAGGAGACAGAATGCAAAATCTGCGAATCCAAGATCGCTTTAGGTTGTGAAACTGAGGCTTCCAAAGCACAAGCCTCCTCAATCTGTGGAGCAGACTGCAAAGTGCTCAAGACAGAAACACTGGGAGAAAAAGATCTGTTTTTAAATGACAAGGGATCCCACACATTTTTTACAAGACTGACACAATCATGTTGATCATAATCTGCCGGAACATCTGAGAAACAGGCATCAGACCGCGCAGATTCAAACTCCACACAAGCAGGAGAGAATCTTTCAGAATTCACACAGGTGTCAACCACAGTAGTACACCCATTCATTTCAGATCGTACAGTGTCTAAACTCACTTGCTTTACCCTAGAAAGGCAAGAACAATCATCAGACAATGCTGTCGCTTTATTGGAGTCAATTGGATGGTGTGTGTGCAATTCATCCAAAATCGTCTGCCACACACAAATCAGCGGATCCACAAAACATTCGTCACACTCATCAGATCCAATCAAAGCATACACAGACTCAATGCAAGCATTAAGAATCACTTCGCTTTTTGCAATGTAAAAATCGCAAAACGCCTTCCAATCAAACTCAAACTCCTCAATCAAAGCCCCAATCTCCCACAGAGCGAATGGAGGCTCAAACAACCCTGTATCAAAGAAACACTCATACGGGTTAGGATCAGAAACAAGCATGGACTTTCTTACAGCTTTAATATAATGTATAATTCTGCCTACAATAGGATCCACATATGCATTTGCCTTGGGCAATGAAACCTGAGACAAAACGAAAATTCCCTCTACACTGGGAATTTCGGTTTGGCTGGTCATACTGTAACGATTGCGGAATTATTTCCGTGGTCAGCGCACAGGATGCGCTCTGACACTGCGGAAATCCTCCACAAGCGTGTAATTTGACAGAACCCAGCTATGGTGCTATGCACCTGTAGAGGGAAATTCCCACTGGCAGATGGAGCTGTGGAGTGCAGAGGAACACAGCCTCTGCACTGCCACAGATGCCAGATGGGAATTGTACGAGTTGAAGCAATGCAGGGCAAGATAGCCCTTAAAGAGAGAGAGCACCGAGACAGAATGTATGTGTGTCCACCAATCTAGTCGCCACCCAGCGACGGTGAACACACAACAACGGAAACGAAGTGGGAACGCAATCGCAAGAGTGGCGATTGCCAATAGTGACACAAGACCGAATTAGACAGAGCACAAGTGTAGCAAGAAAGACATAACAAATAACAATGATCAGAACGTCAAAGAAAATAACAAACGCTAGCTAAACGCGAACTCCGCACTCATTCGCAACAGCGAACGCATTAAAGGGGAACTGAAGAGAGAGGTATATGGAGGCTGTCATGTTTATTTCTTTTTAAGCAATACCAGTTGCCTGGCAGCCCTGCTGATACTCTGCCTCTAATACTGTTAACCATAGCCCCTGAACAAGTATTCAGCAGATCAGGTGTTTCAGTGGTTCAGACTTATAAGTCTGATCTGACAAGACTAGCTGCATGCTTGTTTCTGGTTTTATTCAGATACTACTGCAGAGAAATAGACCAGCAGGGCTGCCAGGCAACTGGTATTGATTAAAAGGAAATAAACACGACAGCTCTCTCTTCAGTTCCCCTTTAAAGACACGATCACCACGCATTAGGCACCCAGTGATAAGCGTGCCACCCTAACTAACCAATGTAACACAAACACCAAATAGAGAACGCGAATGCTTGCTAAACGGTTACCTCACCGAGCCTACAGCAAGCGTTCATACCAGACAAGACAGACAGAAGGAGTAGCCAGCAGCAACCGCAGCTCTGGCCTACACTCCCAGACAGAGCACAGAAGGAACCACCGCCACTACCGCTAGAGCGGATGCGATCCAGACAGACAAACAGATGGAGCAACCAGTAGCAACCGCTGCTCTGGCTTGCCCCCTAAGACGGAACGATTTCCTGTCGACCGCCGCCGGCGACAAGACAATCGCAACAGATAGACAGTTACAAGGCAAAACAGATAATAATAACCTGACTACGCTAGAGGGGATGCCTAGTGCAGTCCCAAGGAATTACTCTAAGATAATCTTAGCAAACAATAGCAAGGCTGATACTCCAGGAGAGTTAGCAGGAACAAACCATCATGACCAGCAAGGAATTCTGGGAGCAAAAAGCATTTATACTGCAAGCCATCAAAGGAAGCAGCTAAGCAATTTGCATGACAAGTGTATGCAAATGCCTCACCAGTAGAGCAACTCTGAAACTTGCAAAGTGAAGACAGGTCTCTTTTCCAGAGACCGGCAGTCTTCAGACCTAAAGAATGGTCAAACAGCTGTCTGCCTGTGCAGACAGCTGAGCAGATCATTACATATACCTTCATTTAGGATACTAAAAAGTGAGAAAAGCAAACAATACAATTTTTTGCTGCATACTGCTGGATGAACATACATAAATTAGTACTGTTGCAAAATGTTGGGTGGAAGTTTCACAGTGTAAGGTGGAAGAACCTCCCCTTTGCCTTTTCTATGCTTTCTATTGGTATGTTAATGTGATAGCTGGTAATCCTGACCAATAGAAAAGCTCAGCAAAGTTCCACCTTGCTACTGGAAAATTAGACAGGCAGATTTCCAGTCAAAGAGCTGGAACACTATCCCTTTAAATTTGAGCATACTGAAATTGAGGGGATGAGTCATTTTATCACTCTAATGTGCATGGCAAGCAAATTCACATACTACTCTTTTTCAAAGACATGACCAGTTTCATTGAATGTATTTATTTTAGTTGCATGGCAGGGGTGGTCCAAAGATCAGTGGCATGTGCCCTGGATCTATTCTGAGGTGCCCTTGATGTCCCCAGGCAGAGTAGAGGCACCACAGCACCCAGCATGACATTAGAGCACCCAGCGTGCCCCATAGAGACACCATAGCACCCAGTCTGACACCATAGCACCCAGTCTGACACCATAGCACCCAGCACGGCTCCACAGCACATGGCAATGGGGGGTATGCTGGGTGCTATGGTGCCTCTATATGGGCATATCGGGTGCTGTGATGTCATGCTAGGTGCTGTAATGCCTTTGTGGGGGCATGCAGGGAGCTGTGGTTCTTCTATGGGGGCATGCTGGGAGTTGTGGTGCCTCAATGGGAAGCCTGTGGGAGCATGGGAGGGGGATTCACTAGAAGGCCAGGGAATGCTAGGATGGGGGAGGCTGGCAGCAGGCCACCTTACCCAGCAGAAAGCCAGACCAGCCAGTACAGAAGCCAGGTAACTCTGCCTAGTTATGTTTAAGTGACACTGCCTATGTATGTGATATGCTGCATTTTTTTTTTTTTTGGGGGGGGGGGGGTTGCATTAATGGAGAGAGGGCTTCATACAACATTTTGCTGGGCAGACCTACTTAGACCGCTGTTATGTTCATATAAGTTCATGTAAATGTGGCTCCAACCATGACCACAACCACATTCCGGTGCGTGGCCACACCCATTTTTCAGCTGGAGGGCCCAAAAGTGCCCCGGAGCGGAACGGACAACAGATCCATACAAGCGGATGGATGTGAACGGATCCATTGGTTTAACATTGGATCCGTTCGCATACCGGTCCATTTGTACAGTACACTTTCCGCTCCCGTTCCACTCACCGCTAATGTGAACCGGGCCTAAGCACAAAGGGATGTTCATGCTGGATTAACATACCTCTGTGCATTGTCTGTTCCTTTCCTTGTGCCTCATGGTCCCCGTAATCATTCCTGAAAATTCTGACTTCTGGCTAAAGTTGAATTTTTAGATAGAGACAAGCTTGCTGCGATGTTACCTGATTTCACACTCCCATTCCCTATAAATAAGACAACCTTTTAGCCTATCACATTGTTAGTGGGTGTGTTTATACAATAGATAATGGCAGTTGATGCTGTCTAGTTTATTTCTTGTCTGCCAGTAGTAAAGATGATAATGTGCAGGCTCATTGTGGATCAAAAGACATGAACAAATTACATTGCGAATATCAATAATTTCTTGATTTTTCTTCTTTCTTTTAACTTCTCACTTTGCAATGTATTGATTATTTTTTCCCCTCCATTTTGTGGTAAAGTTTCTCTTTAAGAGCAAACAGATAACCTTACATGTGTGTATGTGTGCATACACTTATACGGAAAAAGAAAATGCACCCTTTTTCCATTCCAAGGTTTTATGTATTAGGCCATAATAATCGACAGGGAAATTGCAAATGTTAGATCTTTACTTTGGCATCAAAGGTAAGAAAAAAAATGTATGCATAAGACTAAATGTCGTGTGTCAGTCCTGCTAAGCTGACAGAAAAATGTCCTTATTGCAGAAGTATTTTGTTGTTTATTTGCTACACTTCTTCCCCAGTAATATTTCCATTTATTAAATATGTGCATTTTTTTTCTCAGTCTATGGAATCACATCAGGTTCAAGCAGATAAAAATAGGCTGTGTATAACTTGCAGAGATAATTAAAAACACTCAGGATGGCAGGAGGTTGAACTACCACACATCAGAGCCAAGTGTAAAAGTACAGTATGCAAATACTCTAACTTATCATGTCACTGTCTCCCAACGATGTAACTACGTTCAACTTTGGCACGAACGTTAACACTTGCAGGTCTTTTCTTTTATATGCTGTAATTTGCAGGCTTTTTGTTCTGTTTTATTATCACCCTGACAGCCATCTGTTGTCATTTTTCATTTATAACAATAAAGTTCAGCACTAGTAATTTGTACCTTTCAGGGTGCCATTTGGAAATGGTTGTCCTTTTTTTTCTGTCTAAACGGTGGTCAGTGGCTTTTTCAGGCTTATTCATAAAATCCATTCACTGCATTGTATAGTGACATACCAAAGGTGAATATTTACAACATTTAGAGGCTGTGTCCAATGAATAGAAGGTAAAAATGGGCTTGTGCTGAATACTTCACCTTTTTTGTGGATAAAAATGACCCTCTTGACAAAACGGAGGAACTAAGAGCCACGTGTCATAAAGATCTCTTCTGATTCTCTTTTATCTCATCTGGTGATCGAAACGTTTTATGCCTCCCACACGCTGCAGCGCTTGTGACAGCTCCCTCATTAGTTTGTGATACCATTGTTGGATGGAGTCATTGAGAGCTGATTCTGCCATGCAGCCTCTAGATGTATATAATCCAAGTGTGACAAATGTTTAAATTATGACTGTACCCCTCAGCACAGGCTGAGGTGATTAGCGTCAGAATTATCAAATAGATGGTAGATAAATAGATTACACTGTTTTCCTATCATTTGACTTAAAATGGAAGCAATGCATTGTACTGAGCGATCCCTGAATACTGATGCTGACGCTACAAAAATGTGTGCAAGAGAAAGAGTATGACACTTATACAGTTCCCTCTGATGAAACATTTGTACATTTACAGAATGATTGCCTGCAATATGTCAAATAAACTGCTGATATTGTCACCATCTGCACCCCCCACACCTCAAGCTCAGAGTATGTACAGTGCATTGTCTGGTGAGCAGGGATAAAAACAGCACTAACATCAGGTACATAAAGTAGCTAAAAAATAACAATGTTCATTTAAAGCTGTACCTTTTAAAATTTAAAGCGGACCTGAACTCAGAACGTTCTCTCTGCTCTAAAAGATACACAACAGCATAATAACCTTTAAACAAGAAAACATTTCTTTTTTACAGCTGATACAAATCCTAAAATATTTATTTTAGGATTTGTATCAGCTGTAAAAAAGAAATGTTTTCTTGTTTAAAGGTTATTATGCTGTTGTGTATCTTTTAGAGCAGAGAGAACGTTCTGAGTTCAGGTCCTACTTCCTGATTCATGGAAGCAGACATATTGTTAATAGCCTGTGCTTTCAAATGAGCTTATCTGAAATGAAATGTCATGAAAATTATCTCCCCTGTGTCACAACTTGTGATTAGACACAAAGAGGCGGAAATAAACAGGCTAAACTCTCTAAGGCTACCTGCACACTGCAAATTCCGTTTTTCCGATTCAGATTCCGTTTCTGATTCCGATTTTCCCTGAATACATTCAACAGGAAAAAGTAACAAAAACGCAGCATGCAGTAAAGATTAAAAATCGGAATCGGATGTAAAAAACGATTAAAAAGCGAAATCAGATTCGCATGCAGTGTGCAGGGAGCCATAAAACATACAGGGTGCATTTCTCTCTGATTTCTTTTTGTCGTGTGCAAGAGTTCAGGTCCTCTTTAAAGATACTGTCCACAGATGTGTTTTGCAACAGCCAACATGCTTGTTGCAGTAACAGTCCTGCATTCACTGACCTTTGTTTGAATTTCAGGCTTGTTGTGGCGATTATTCCACTACTTAGGGCCGGTCCACACTGTGTCAAATGGATCCGGATTTCTGAAAAACAGACATGGATCTGATCTGGATGGTAGGGCAGGTTGCGCATCCACACTGCAATCGAATTGGTACGCATCACCGCTCACCTGTCTTGCCTACATTACTCGTCCAGCCGCTTGTCCCACCGCTCGCCACTCTGTCCCTTCCACAGCCTGGAGGCCAGCAGAAGCGTGGCTCTCCATAGGCTGCAACAGATCAATATGCCTAGCAACAGGGAGAATTTTAATTGGTTCAACATGAACCAATAAGAATTCTCTCTGTTGCTGAGGATTTCCATTGGTGTACTTCAGCCCAATGCAGCATCCCCATGATATTTGTGCTTTGTAATCATGTGCCTTCATAAGGTAGTTGTCCCTATGCAGGTCTTGGTCTTTCCACGGTTCAATATTCGGTGGCAGAGAGTACAGATGGCATTGCTCTCATCTGAGGCAGACACACACAAAAAATGTCCACACCGCGAAGCCCTGTGATGATGGCACTTTGGTGATTACTGAGTGTTAAGTGGGGTGCCAGAATCAGAGCAGGAGAAGGAAGATATGTCATGCTTCCGTGCAGAAGCTGAGGAAGATAAGGTTTTCTGCATTAAATAGTCAACTACGTCCTGACAATATTGGGGGTTGATGGCACTTGCCTTCTTCTGAACACTGTACTTTGGTTGAGGGCCGCACAAAATAATGAACAGACCTACCAGTTGGCCTGCCTCTGGCTCTGCCTCTTGTTTTGTCCATATTGGGGGGGATGAAGTGAAAGGTATGCACTGAATTGACTAATACAATGTGCAGTCACACAGGTGCAGTGAAAGGTAGCAGTGACTGGTATTACAATACAATGTGCAGCTGTCACACAGGTGCAGTTAACAGGTATGCACAGACTGGTATACTAAACAGCGTGCGGTCACACAGGTGCAGTGAACAGGTATGCAGGGATTGGTATTACCAATGTGCAGCTGTCACACACAAGTACCGTGAACAGGTGCAATGACTTTTGTTCATCCGCATACAGGGAGAAGACTTTATATTAAGTGATGTTATGACTGTGATTCCCAGTATGTCATCTATTTACTTAAATGCTCCTGCGGGCTTATTTATGTTGGCCAAACTACATCTAAATTTAAGGTATGATTGTCTTCCTACAAATCTGCTATTCGCAATAAATTGATTGATCAGGCGGTTCCAGCCCACTTTGCTGAGCACGGACATCATGTCAATCAGATGTGATGTCAGATCATTGAAGGGGTTCCTCCCCATGAAAAGGGGTGGTAACAGACTTAAAAAATTATTATACAGGGAAGCCTTCTGGATTAGGACACTTGACTGTCTTCATCCTAGAGGCTTAAATAGAGAATATGATCTGGCGCCACTGCTTTGACGTGTGTCCGTGCGTGACAATAATCATAATGTATTGCCACCTTTTTACTACATTGAAACACTTATAGTATTTTCTTGTATGTCGATACTCTATGTATTACATTTGATTTTTTGGCACTTTCTTCATTGCAGCTCTAGTAGCCTTGTGGCAGCGTCCTGTCTCCTAGGCAATGCCCCGTCCGTGAGCCCTGTTGCCATGGTAGCGTGCAGACGCCTGGGTCGGCAGGGTGACGTGGACGCATAGAGGTACGCAATGCACGCATTAACATCTTGCATTACATGCGACCTTTTAGTCGCACGCCCCCTGTCAGTGAACAGTCGGATTTGCCTTCATTGGGCGTTGCCTGGCCGCAGATGGCTGCGGGTGCTTCCCGGTACGGCGTGGATGCCGGTGACGATAGGAGGCGGCCATAGGTGAGTGTCTCATACTCTATTGGTCCAGTCAAACGGCACACATGAGTGTCTGCCTGTCTGTTCTGCCTGACTTCTGCTACCTACTGTAAGTGACAGCAATATAGGAGAAAAGGAATTTCTAGCTAATTTTACTCTGGAAGAAATGTACTTATTTGTATGTGTTTACATGTATTTAAAATTTTACAATTTTTTGCAATAGTGGTCCTTTAATATGCTTTGCATGCAGTAAAATAAACCACACAAGGCAATGAAATAAGGATAGTGGACAGTTAGTAAACATACAGTGGCTTGCAAAAGTATTCGGCCCCCTGGAAGTTTTCCACATTTTGTCACATTACTGCCACAAACATGAATCAATTTTATTGGAATTCCACATGAAAGACCAATACAAAGTGGTGCACATGTGAGAAGTGGAACAATAATCATACATGATTCCAAACATTTTTTTACAAATACATAACTGCAAAGTGGAGTGTGCATAATTATTCAGCCACCTTTGGTCTGAGTGAAGTCAGTTGCCCATAGACATTGCCTGATGAGTGCTAATGACTAAATAGAGTGCGCCTGTGTGTAATCTAATGTCAGTACAAATACAGCTGCTCTGTGATTACCTCAGAGGTTGTCTAAGAGAACATTGGGAGCAACAACACCATGAAGTCCAAAGAACACACCAGACAGGTCATGGATAAAGTTATTGAGAAATTTAAAGCAGGCTTAGGCTACAAAAAGATTTCTAAAGCCTTAAACATCCCATGAAGCACTGTTCAAGCGATCATTCAGAAATGGAAGGAGTATGGCACAACTGTAAACCTACCAAGACAAGGCCATCCACCTAAACTCACAGGCCAAACAAGGAGAGTGCTGATCAGAAATGCAGTCAAGAGGCCCATGGTGACTCTGGACGAACTGCAGAGATCTACAGCTCAGGTAGGGGAATCTGTCCATAGGACAACTATTAGTCGTGCACTGCACAAAATAGACCTTCATGAAAGAGTGGCAAGAAGAAAGCCATTTTTAACAGAAAAGCATAAGAAGTCCCGTTTGTTGTTTGCCACAAGCCATGTAGGGTACACAGAAAACATGTGGAAGAAGGTGCTCTGGTCAGATGAGACCAAAACTGAACTTTTTGGCCAAAATGCAAAACACTATGTGTGGCGGAAAACTAACATTGCACATCACTCTGAACACACCATCCCCACTGTCAAATATGGTGGTGGCAGTATCATGCTCTGTAGGGGCTTCTCTTCAGCAGGGACAGGGAAGATGGTCAGAGTCGATGGGAAGATGGATGGAGCCAAATACAGGGAAATCTTGGAAGAAATCCTCTTGGAGTCTGCAAAAGACTTGAGACTGGGGCGGAGGTTCACCTTCCAGCAGGACAACGACCCTAAACATAAAGCCAGGGCAACAATGGAATGGTTTAAAACAAAACATATCCATGTGTTAGAATGGCCCAGTCAAAGTCCAGATCTAAATCCAATCGAAAATCTGTGGCAAGATCTGAAAACTGCTGTTCACAAACGCTGTCCATCTAATCTGACTGAGCTGGAGCTGTTTTGCAAGGAAGAATGGGCAAGGATTTCAGTCTCTAGATGTGCAAAGCTGGTAGAGACATACCCTAAAAGACTGGCAGCTGTAATTGCAGCAAAAGGTGGTTCTACAAAGTATTGACTCAGGGGGCTGAATAATTACACACACCCCACTTTGCAGTTATTTATTTGTAAAAAATGTTTGGAATCATGTATGATCTTCCTTCCACTTCTCACGTGTACACCACTTTGTATTGGTCTTTCACGTGGAATTCCATTAAAATGGATTCATGTTTGTAGCAGTAATGTGACAAAATGTGGAAAACTTCAAGGGGGCCGAATACTTTTGCAAGCCACTGTATCTACAGCAGTCAGCCTTCCTCTTGTGGGCCTAATATGTTCTAAATGCAGGTGAATAATTCTCAGAACACAAACATTTATGGTGGTTGGCTATAGTGTTCTCCCTAAATATTTTTCTTGATTCAGGTTTTCATTCTATGTCTCTTTTTAAGCAGCAGTAGAATACAACTAAAATGTATAGGAATAAAATTGCATTTGTTTATTTTTTGGCCTAATAAAAGTATCCCTTGCTTTAAAAATGCATGCATTCAGCCAGCTTTCAGATCTCTGAAGGCTTTTTTCATAACTACATTGAATCACTTACCTCCAAATTAGTTTTGGCTGTTTCACGTAGACGGAGTGAATGCAGGAAATTGAATAGACTGATGATAACCGAGAAGACTTGAAAGGCTGTCAAAACAATTGTCAGTCATTATAAACAAAAGTGATTGAGCAAGAATTAAGGTAAACACCTGGGACAACAATCATTTCTCACATAGTGGGCTTAAACATGTTGGTGGGACTAATTATGTGAGATGTAGATTAAACAGATGTTCCGAGAGACTATATCAATTATTGGCGAATCCCATCGTGTTTAAACCAAAAGGAAGCTATGCTGACATGTTTTATTCTAGATTGCAATTTTGGAGTCATTTTAACTGAGCCAATTCAATATAAATCTATATTGATATGTGTTCTGACCAGATAGCTAATGATTGAAAGTCTTATGAGCTAAATATACATATACTGGAATGTTTATCTGATAAAAATAGCAGAACTTATGAAAAGCAATACACTGGGTTGCGCACGCTACAATGCAGAAAGCCAAGAATTAAACTCAGGTTTTCATACATAATAATTAGGAGTAGACACTATGGGCTGTTAGCACTACGCTGCCTGATAAAGAACATACAGAAATAACCCAGTTTGTTAACGTAGGATTCAAGAATTTATAAAGCCATTTTAAAAGTTCTCTAATACTTTGTCATGTATCTGTCAAACCTAGGAAGATATAACATTCATTCTACTCCTTGATTCATTTGTTATTGTCTGCAGGCTATTCAGACCATTGCTAGATATGATCCTTTTGGAAGCAATAAAGTCACTCGCCAAAGTAGGCTGCCTCTGGGTCGTGGTGAAATCTTTCTCCAGGTAAAACTTCAGAGTCAGCTGCCAGGCCACTCGCATGCATGCATAATATAAAAACTGCATAAAGATACCGTAAGGCTATAGGAAAATTGGCTTTCTTTTTGTTCTAAAAATTCAAATTCCAGCATTCAATATGAAATAACATAGCGGGGTGTTTATAGCTTAACACAAAATAGACAAACTGTTTAATTTGCTTACTCTACACTTTTACCTTAGTGTGCTATTTATGAAAAAGGATTTGGTCACTGATCTTCCTCATTAAGCTGCTCAGCCATGTTCATTATAAGAAAGAATGCAACACGGGTACTTATAAAGGAGCAAATATGTTTCTAAAATACACTGTTGGAGGCGCCCTGTAATTTACTATCTATATATATGGAGTAAAAAGGATCTTACCTCCTTAACCTCCTGAGCGTTATGCCGTTCAGGTGGTTTTGTTACTTTTTGCCCGATTTTAAAAAAATGTGCTAAATTGCTATACGTAAACCCTCTAGTTAGCATTAGGCTAGCTAGAAGAAGTCTCCGGCACCCTCCCATCACCGTCGCTCCCCCGTTTATACATTACCCAGCCTGGATCCAGCGATCGGTGCAGCCTCCCTGGACAGCTCCGGTCTTCACTATGGGGAGGATCGCAGATGATGTGATGATGTTGCCGACGTCATGACATCATGCGCAAACCCGATCCTCCCCATAGAGAGACTGGAGCTGTGCCGGGAGGCTGCGCGATTGCTGGATCCAGGGGGGTTATGTATAAACGGGGGGATCGCAGAGGATCGGCGGGGATCCAGGGGTGCCGGACACTCTTACTAGCTAGCCTAGTGCTAACTAGAGGATTTACAGCCATTTGGCACATTTATTTATTTATGGGGGGACTCCTGGGGCCACAGAGCGGTATGCCAGACACAGTTTCGGGCATACCGCTAAGGAAGTTAAAGGACAAACCACTAGAGTAGACTAGTGCATGAATGAATAAAAAAACTTATACCTACCCTATGGGTTGTCTACTTGAGGACTATAGGCTTACAACCCCTAGTGACCAGGCTATTTTTTGCTATTTAGGCCAGTGTAGCTTTAAGGCCTTGCTGCAGGGCCGTACAATTCAGCACACATGTGATTCCCCCCACCCCCTTTTCTGCCCACCAACAGAACTTTCTGTTGGTGGACTGTGATCCCTACAGGGATGTTTATTTATTTTTTTTACAAATTATTTTCTTTTTTTATTAATACATTTTACTATTTTTTTAAACTCCGCCATCCCTCCCCGCCAGCCAATCCTAGCGATTGGCTTTTATAGACATCAGCCTATGAGAGCCGATTGCTCTCCTGCCTCTTAAGGGGATTGTCGGGACAGTACAGCTGTCCCCAGTACAGAACTGCCATAGTTTGCAGCGCTGTACACTGTTAATAAACGGTGGTTTCACAATCTAACGGTCTCCTAGCGGCAATTGCCGCTGGGAGACTGATGATGGAGTGGAACTCATTCAAGCGGAGATGCGCGTGCATCGGCATGTGCGATCTCCTGCAAAAAACTCACCTCAGGACTTGACGGCATTTGGCATTAGGCGGTCCTGAGGCTGCCGCCGTGTTCATGCTCGTCGGCGTGAAGTGGTCATTAGGTAGTTAAGGAGGTGAGATCCTTTTTACTCCATATATATATATATATATATATATATATATATATATATATATATATATATATATATATATATATATACACATAATAGTAAAATATAGTGTGCCTCCAACTGTGTATTTTAGATTAGACAAACCCTTAGGGGTCCCTTATTGCAAACCTCTGAGTTTTTAATAAATCCAAGGAGTGTGTCTGAGTCCGACCAGAACTTGTCAAGCAGACCTGGAATACCGAGTGGGAATTCTTGCTTTTTCTGTAGGCTCGAACGTTGGTTGCAGGTCTTTGCAACCCACCCTTGTGAGTATAATATGTCTATATCTTTTACTATACCAACTTGTACAAATGATACTGCACCACTGGGCTCCTGGTCTCTCTCATATAGACACCTGGAGACACCTTTCAAGCACCAGGAATCACACCAGAACTTTACACAAATATGTTTCTGTACTTTTAAAATACTATAATGATGTACGTCACTTCTAGATTAATGCAATAAAATGTGTTAGTGTGTTAGAGCCTCATTTTAATGAAAATGTTTGGGTACACACATTGATGCTATGATTCAGTACCATTTGTACATATTTTGTGCATATTTTTCTGAATGAAGGAAAAGATCAATAATTATAGGCCCTCATTTCTTTGATGAATAGTCTTGGGTTTTTAGTAGACAGAAACTTGGTCACCCGTCGCAGATTTCTTCTAGCCCACATAATGTCTGGCCTTTTATGCTTGGGCAAGCAGATATTTGAAAAGGTTAATTATAATTCTTATTGTTGATTTATAAAGTGCCAACATATTCCATGGCACTGTACAAAGTAACAAACAAACATCGGGTACATAATAATACAGACAATTGTGTACACCAAATATAGACACTGGTACAAAATACAGAATAGGTAATTACAATGATAAGTTTAACATGATGAGTAAAATGTATAACTAATTCCAAGACACAAAATGAATAACAAATCCCAAGACACAAAAGGGTGAGAGACTCCTGCCCTTGCGAGCTTACAATCAAATGGACAAGGGCAGGTTAATGTTAAAAGGGGGCTAAGTTAACTTGCCTTGTATCACCAACAGTGGAACTGTAATTAGTAAACAATAAAGCTTGATTGGTGGCAGAATGAAGGAAATCACTGTAGGAAAACTCTGCCGAAGTATGGAGGCCTATTTATGATAAGTAGGGAATTGAAAGTTATCTCAGCAAACCCTAGGGTCTGGCTCTAGCATTCTTAGAGAAGGCATACACTGACAAGAAGAAAGAAATGTATTGCAGTCTTCAGCAATGTCAAGCCACAAAAGGTTCATAAAACACAACCCAGGGAACCCCAGGGAGCACCAAAATTGTGACACAGACCAAAGCTATTGAGTAATAAGAATGGTGCTGCCCATAGTCCAACTATAAAAACAATGAACAAACAATGCACAAAGAGGGATGCATCACATAACTCTACAGTCTCTGGAGAACAACACATAAATGATGAGAAACAGACTTATAGAGGAATCCTGACAGACTGATCTAATGTGCAGGGAAGCATGATTGCACTGACATCATCAGCATTAACTGTGTGTACTATATCAGACTGAGTCTGAACTGGTGTCGAGCTCAGATGTCTGATTATGTAGTGATCTGCAGAATCACCAATTATGCAGACACTATACCCGATTATGTGTGATCTGCAGAATCACCAATAATACCAGTATAGCAGACAAAGAGCAGAGTGTGTAGTGACAACTTTAATGGTACAATGAGATGGGCTGGTGAGGTATAAACAGTACACTGACCATGCACTAACGTACAACTTCCAGCAAGCTGGAGGAACAATACTGAAGAGGCTGAATCTCCCGAGGAGCGGGTGATTCAGAATATGCTGCAGGCAAATGAACACCCGAGGGGCGATTAAGTCAGACTGTACTGCAGCCTGCGAGACACAGTAATACTGCAATGACAGGTTGCCTAACGAGCAGGCAATCAAGGCTGAACTATAGCCTAGCAGAACTGCTTCACCAGCGGAGCTGGCGTAGTAACACCTCACCAGTGGCGAGGGCCCACTGGTGAGTAGAATGGTCAGGCAGGCAAAGTTCGGCAACAGAGAGGTAAGTATCGGTACAGGATCGTGAGACAAGAGAGTAAACGGTAATCAGGCAGGGGTTCAGCAACAGGTAGACAAAAGTACAGGATCAGAAAGCAGGATCAGAGTCAGGGTAATTGCAAAGAGTCATACACAGGAGATCAATACAGTAGCAATAACCTAGTCTTGGTGTGAAATCCTTAGCATCAACACCAGGGAACTAGCCTTAGGTCTGAGCGCTAACTCGCAAGTATTCACGACAGCAGACAATGTGATAATGAAGCCCAGAGGCTTATGAAGCAGAGGAGACCTCTCTGGCACGCCCCCTTCTCATCAGCCAATCCTGGGCGCCGTGGGTCTCCTCTGACGTCAGCCGACCAGCAGGTCAGCTGACGGGCTTCCTCCCCGCATAAAGGTCCCGTCTGTGCGCGCGCCTGCGCGCTAAGGCAACCCCCTGCACGGAAGGACGTTCCGTCCTCGGCGTCCTGGACGCCGAAGGGACGGATGGCCACATGGAGGCAGCTGTGGCGGCGGTGCTGTACGCCGCAGCTGCCTCGTTTCTTATAACTGGAGCTCTGATTATGCCACATAGGATTATATATCAATTTGAGGGGTGCTATCTATTTTCTGAACAGTATACTGAAAGGGATGATAGGCAAGTACACCGTTTGCCCTAGGATTGCCCAACTACCTGCCTCTGGAATCAAGAGAGGTCTCTTATGGCACATTTCAATACTAATAAGTCTTTAAATGGCAACAATATAGTTAAGCCAAAGGTGGATGCTTGCAGTAGCATTGTGAGAGGAATTCCGCTATATTGAACAGTGCTGCCCACTACCATGCAGGTACAGACCGCCATGGGCACATAAATTCTGGCTATAGTCAAGTGCATGAAAATTTGCCTGTCTGTTTAGTATAGCATAAGTGGCAATGGTGAATGAGCATGAGCATACTTGCTGTAAACTTGGGCATTATTAAATATTATAAGGGGGATTTCTAAAAGAAGACCAGAGATTCAGGCAGCAGCACTAGACGGAAACACATTTGTCATTCATGCAGTTGTGAATCCGAGAAGATTTCAGCTATTCAGTGGTGGTTTAAAGGGGAACTTCAGCCTAAACAAACATACTGTCATTAAGTTACATTAGTTATGTTAATTAGAATAGATTGGTAATACAATCTCTTACTTGCCCTGTATTAAAAGAACAGGCAAATGTTTGTGATTCATGGGGGCTGCCATCTTTGTCATGGGGCAGCCATCTTTTTGGTTGAAAGGTGGTGACAGGGAGCAGGAGACACAGTTCCAACTGTCCTGTGTCCTGATCTCCCCTCCCAGCTGCACACACTAGGCTTCAAATGTCAAATTCAAAATGTAAGAAAAAAAATTTTGGACCAAAACCGCAGAACGAGAGAAACATCATCAGAAATCCCATCATGCTTTGCACTAGTGTTGGGCGAACAGTGTTCGCCACTGTTCGGGTTCTGCAGAACATCACCCTGTTCGGGTGATGTTCGGGTTCGGCCGAACACCTGATGGTGTTCGGCCAAACTGTTCGGGCATATGGCCGAACTAAGAGCGCATGGCCGAACATTACCCGAACGTTCGGCTAGCGCTGTGATTGGCCGAACGGGTCACGTGTAGTGTTGGGCGAACATCTAGATGTTCGGGTTTGGGCCGAACATGGCCGAACTCCGAACATAATGGAAGTGAATGGGGACCCGAACTTTCGTGCTTTGTAAAGCCTCCTTATATGCTACATACCCCAAATTTACAGGGTATGTGCACCTTGGGAGTGGGTAGAAGAGGAAAAAATTTTTTAGCAAAAAGAGCTTATAGTTTTTGAGAAAATTGATTTTAAAGTTTCAAAGGGAAAACTGTCTTTTAAATGCGGGAAATGTCTGTTTTCTTTGCACAGGTAACATGCTTTTTGTCGGCATGCAGTCATAAATGTAATACATATAAGAGGTTCCAGGAAAAGGGACCGGTAACGCTAACCCAGCAGCAGCACACGTGATGGAACAGGAGGAGGGTGGCGCAGGAGGAGAAGGCCACGCTTTGAGACACAACAACCCAGGCCTTGCATGAGGACAAGAAGCGTGCGGATAGCAATTTGCATTTTGTCGCCATGCAGTCATAAATGTAATACAGATGAGAGGTTCAATAAACAGGGACCGGAAACGCTAACCCATCACAGATGTTCATTGTTCATGTTACTTGGTTGGGGTCCGGGAGTGTTGCGTAGTCGTTTCCAATCCAGGATTGATTCATTTTAATTTGAGTCAGATGGTCTGCATTTTCTGTGGAGAGGCGGATACGCCGCCGATCTGTGACGATGCCTCCGGGCAGCACTGAAACAGCGTTCCGACATAACGCTGGCTGCCGGGCAAGCCAGCACCTCTATTGCGTACATTGCCAGTTTGTGCCAGGTGTCTAGCTTCGATACCCAATAGTTGAAGGGTGCAGATGGATTGTTCAACACAGCTACGCCATCTGACATGTAGTCCTTGACCATCTTCTCCAGGCGATCGGTGTTGGAGGTGGATCTGCACGCTTGCTGTTCTGTGTGCTGCTGCATGGGTGTCAGAAAATTTTCCCACTCCAAGGACACTGCCGATACCATTCCCTTTTGGGCACTAGCTGCGGCTTGTGTTGTTTGCTGCCCTCCTGGTCGTCCTGGGTTTGCGGAAGTCAGTCTGTCGGCGTACAACTGGCTAGAGGAGGGGGAGGATGTCAATCTCCTCTCTAAAGTCTCCACAAGGGCCTGCTGGTATTCTTCCATTTTGACCTGTCTGGCTCTTTCTTCAAGCAGTTTTGGAACATTGTGTTTGTACCGTGGATCCAGAAGGGTATAAACCCAGTAATTGGTGTTGTCCAGAATGCGCACAATGCGTGGGTCGCGTTCAATGCAGTCCTAGGCCGAAGAGGTCATAGCCTAGGGTCACAAAACCTGTTTATTGGGCAATTTCAATGGTGGCGAGTCTGACGTACATAAATCGCAGCAATGGCCGTTAGCAACGTCTGAATCTCACGAAATGTCACATGCAGGTAGAAGACATATTGTTAGACTTGGGCTCCAAAGATGGGTTCCCTACATCTCTGCAAACCAGAGTTACAGGGCTCCAAATTTGGTAAAATCCCCCATAGGCTTTCATTGGGCCTCCTATTTACAGTTCCAAAATCTCACATCTTTTCAAAGGGCAATTACTCAGCAGTGGCAAATTTTCTAGCATTGTAGGGACCCTTAGGGGGAACATGACTGGTGAGTTTCGGGCCCCTAGGCCAAAGAGGTCATAGCCTAGGGTCACAAAAACCTGTTTATTTGGGCTATTTCAATGGTAGTGATGGTGACGTACATAAATCGCAGCAATGGCCGTTAGCAAAGTCTGAATCTCACGAAATGTCTCATGCAGGTAGAAGACATATTGTTAGACTTGGATTCCAAAGATGGGGTCCCTACATCTCTGCAAACCAGAGTTACAGGAGTCCAAAATTGGTAAAATCCCCCATAGGATTTCATTGCCTCCCTATTTCACTTTCCAAAATCTCACATCTTTTCAAAGGGCAATGGCTCAGCAGTACCAAATTTTCTAGCATTGTAGGGACCCTTAGGGGGAACATGACTGGTGAGTTTCGGGCCCCTAGGCCGAAGATGTCATAGCCTAGGGTCACAAAAACCTGTTTATTTGGGCTATTTCAATGGTAGTGATGGTGACGTACATAAATCGCAGCAATGGCCGTTAGCAAAGTCTGAATCTCACGAAATGTCTCATGCAGGTAGAAGACATATTGTTAGACTTGGATTCCAAAGATGGGGTCCCTACATCTCTGCAAACCAGAGTTACAGGGGTCCAAAATTGGTAAAATCCCCCATAGGATTTCATTGCCTCCCTATTTCACTTTCCAAAATCTCACATCTTTTCAAAGGGCAATGGCTCAGCAGTACCAAATTTTCTAGCATTGTAGGGACCCTTAGGGGGAACATGACTGGTGAGTTTCGGGCCCCTAGGCCGAAGAGGTCATAGTCTAGGGTCACAAAAACCTGTTTATTTGGGCTATTTCAATGGTAGTGATGGTGATGTACATAAATCGCAGCAATGGCCGTTAGCAAAGTCTGAATCTCACGAAATGTCTCATGCAGGTAGAAGACATATTGTTAGACTTGGATTCCAAAGATGGGGTCCCTACATCTCTGCAAACCAGAGTTACAGGGGTCCAAAATTGGTAAAATCCCCCATAGGATTTCATTGCCTCCCTATTTCACTTTCCAAAATCTCACATCTTTTCAAAGGGCAATGGCTCAGCAGTACCAAATTTTCTAGCATTGTAGGGACCCTTAGGGGGAACATGACTGGTGAGTTTCGGGCCCCTAGGCCGAAGAGGTCATAGCCTAGGGTCACAAAAACCTGTTTATTTGGGCTATTTCAATGGTAGTGATGGTGACGTACATAAATCGCAGCAATGGCCGTTAGCAAAGTCTGAATCTCACGAAATGTCTCATGCAGGTAGAAGACAAATTGTTAGACTTGGATTCCAAAGATGGGGTCCCTACATCTCTGCAAACCAGAGTTACAGGGGTCCAAAATTGGTAAAATCCCCCATAGGATTTCAACGCCTCCCTATTTCACTTTCCAAAATCTCACATCTTTTCAAAGGGCAATGGCTCAGCAGTACCAAATTTTCTAGCATTGTAGGGACCCTTAGGGGGAACATGACTGGTGAGTTTCGGGCCCCTAGGCCGAAGAGGTCATAGCCTAGGGTCACAAAAACCTGTTTATTTGGGCTATTTCAATGGTAGTGATGGTGGCGTACATAAATCTCAGCCATGGCCGTTAGCAACGTCTGAATCTCACGAAATGTCTCATGCAGGTAGAAGACATATTGTTAGACTTGGATTCCAAAGATGGGGTCCCTACATCTCTGCAAACCAGAGTTACAGGGGTCCAAAATTGGTAAAATCCCCCATAGGCTTTCATTGGGCCTCCTATTTACCGTTCCAAAATCTCACACCATTTCAAAGGGCAATGGCTCAGCAGTGGCAAAACTCACCAGTCATGATCCCCCTAAGGGTCCCTACAATGCTAGAAAATTTGGTACTGCTGAGCCATTGCCCTTTGAAAAGATGTGAGATTTTGGAAAGTGAAATAGGGAGGCAATGAAGTCCTATGGGGGATTTTACCAATTTTGGACCCCTGTAACTCTGGTTTGCAGAGATGTAGGGACCCCATCTTTGGAATCCAAGTCTAACAATATGTCTTCTACCTGCATGAGACATTTCGTGAGATTCAGACTTTGCTAACGGCCATTGCTGAGATTTATGTACGCCACCATCATTACCATTGAAATAGCCCAAATAAACAGGTTTTTGTGACCCTAGGCTATGACCTCTTCGGCCTAGGGGCCCGAAACTCACCAGTCATGTTCCCCCTAAGGGTCCCTACAATGCTAGAAAATGTGGTACTGCTGAGCCATTGCCCTTTGAAAAGATGTGAGATTTTGGAAAGTGAAATAGGGAGGCAATGAAATCCTATGGGGGATTTTACCAATTTTGGACCCCTGTAACTCTGGTTTGCAGAGATGTAGGGACCCCATCTTTGGAATCCAAGTCTAACAATATGTCTTCTACCTGCATGAGACATTTCGTGAGATTCAGACTTTGCTAACGGCCATTGCTGCGATTTATGTACGTCACCATCACTACCATTGAAATAGCCCAAATAAACAGGTTTTTGTGACCCTAGGCTATGACCTCTTCGGCCTAGGGGCCCGAAACTCACCAGTCATGTTCCCCCTAAGGGTCCCTACAATGCTAAAAAATTTGGTACTGCTGAGCCATTGCCCTTTGAAAAGATGTGAGATTTTGGAAAGTGAAATAGGGAGGCAATGAAATCCTATGGGGGATTTTACCAATTTTGGACCCCTGTAACTCTGGTTTGCAGAGATGTAGGGACCCCATCTTTGGAATCCAAGTCTAACAATATGTCTTCTACCTGCATGAGACATTTCGTGAGATTCAGACTTTGCTAACGGCCATTGCTGCGATTTATGTACGTAACCATCACTACCATTGAAATAGCCCAAATAAACAGGTTTTTGTCACCCTAGGCTATGACCTCTTCAGCCTAGGGGCCCGAAACTCACCAGTCATGTTCCCCCTAAGGGTCCCTACAATGCTAGAAAATTTGGTACTGTCGAGCCATTGCCCTTTGAAAAGATGTGAGATTTTGGAAAGTGAAATAGGGAGGCAATGAAATCCTATGGGGGATTTTACCAATTTTGGACCCCTGTAACTCTGGTTTGCAGAGATGTAGGGACCCCATCTTTGGAATCCAAGTCTAACAATATGTCTTCTACCTGCATGAGACATTTCGTGAGATTCAGACGTTGCTAACGGCCATGGCTGAGATTTATGTACGCCACCATCACTACCATTGAAATAGCCCAAATAAACAGGTTTTTGTGACCCTAGGCTATGACCTCTTCGGCCTAGGGGCCCGAAACTCACCAGTCATGTTCCCCCTAAGGGTCCCTACAATGCTAGAAAATGTGGTACTGCTGAGCCATTGCCCTTTGAAAAGATGTGAGATTTTGGAAAGTGAAATAGGGAGGCAATGAAATCCTATGGGGGATTTTACCAATTTTGGACCCCTGTAACTCTGGTTTGCAGAGATGTAGGGACCCCATCTTTGGAATCCAAGTCTAACAATATGTCTTCTACCTGCATGAGACATTTCGTGAGATTCAGACGTTGCTAACGGCCATGGCTGAGATTTATGTACGCCACCATCACTACCATTGAAATAGCCCAAATAAACAGGTTTTTGTGACCCTAGGCTATGACCTTTTCGGCCTAGGGGCCCGAAACTCACCAGTCATGTTACCCCTAAGGGTCCCTACAATGTTAGAAAATTTGCCACTGCTGAGTAATTGCCCTTTGAAAAGATGTGAGATTTTGGAACTGTAAATAGGAGGCCCAATGAAAGCCTATGGGGGATTTTACCAAATTTGGAGCCCTGTAACTCTGGTTTGCAGAGATGTAGGGAACCCATCTTTGGAGCCCAAGTCTAACAATATGTCTTCTACCTGCATGAGACATTTCGTGAGATTCAGACGTTGCTAACGGCCATTGCTGCGATTTATGTACGTCAGACTCGCCACCATTGAAATTGCCCAATAAACAGGTTTTGTGACCCTAGGCTATGACCTCTTCGGCCTAGGACTGCATTGAACGCGACCCACGCATTGTGCGCATTCTGGACAACACCAATTACTGGGTTTATACCCTTCTGGATCCACGGTACAAACACAATGTTCCAAAACTGCTTGAAGAAAGAGCCAGACAGGTCAAAATGGAAGAATACCAGCAGGCCCTTGTGGAGACTTTAGAGAGGAGATTGACATCCTCCCCCTCCTCTAGCCAGTTGTACGCCGACAGACTGACTTCCGCAAACCCAGGACGACCAGGAGGGCAGCAAACAACACAAGCCGCAGCTAGTGCCCAAAAGGGAATGGTATCGGCAGTGTCCTTGGAGTGGGAACATTTTCTGACACCCATGCAGCAGCACACAGAACAGCAAGCGTGCAGATCCACCTCCAACACCGATCGCCTGGAGAAGATGGTCAAGGACTACATGTCAGATGGCGTAGCTGTGTTGAACAATCCATCTGCACCCTTCAACTATTGGGTATCGAAGATAGACACCTGGCACAAACTGGCAATGTACGCAATAGAGGTGCTGGCTTGCCCGGCAGCCAGCGTTATGTCGGAACGCTGTTTCAGTGCTGCCGGAGGCATCGTCACAGATCGGCGGCGTATCCGCCTCTCCACAGAAAATGCAGACCGTCTGACTCAAATTAAAATGAATCAATCCTGGATTGGAAACGACTACGCAACACTCCCGGACCCAAACCAAGTAACATGAACAATGAACATCTGTGATGGGTTAGCGTTTCCGGTCCCTGTTTATTGAACCTCTCATCTGTATTACATTTATGACTGCATGGCGACAAAATGCAAATTGCTATCCGCACGCTTCTTGTCCTCATGCAAGGCCTGGGTTGTTGTGTCTCAAAGCGTGGCCTTCTCCTCCTGCGCCACCCTCCTCCTGTTCCATCACGTGTGCTGCTGCTGGGTTAGCGTTACCGGTCCCTTTTCCTGGAACCTCTTATATGTATTACATTTATGACTGCATGCCGACAAAAAGCATGTTACCTGTGCAAAGAAAACAGACATTTCCCGCATTTAAAAGACAGTTTTCCCTTTGAAACTTTAAAATCGATTTTCTCAAAAACTATAAGCTCTTTTTGCTAATTTTTTTTCCTCTTGTACCCACTCCCAAGGTGCACATACCCTGTAAATTTGGGGTATGTAGCATGTAAGGAGGCTTTACAAAGCACAAAAGTTCGGGTCCCCATTGACTTCCATTATGTTCGGAGTTCGGGTCGAACACCCGAACATCGCGGCCATGTTCGGCCTGTTCGGCCCGAACCCGAACATCTAGATGTTCGCCCAACACTACTTTGCACAGCATCATGGGAAAAATGCCCGGGCAGTTTTCTTCTGTGCATCTAAAAATGAGGCTTGTATAAGAGAAACAAAGTTCTGATGCTGTGAAACTGTTAAAGAAACACCAGGCCTTTTCAGTGCTGCTGAGTCGATTTTTAGTCTGGAGGTTCACTTTAAGTGCCTGGAACTGATTTCAAAACCACTTTGGCCCAATAAAGCTTAAGTTATGTATTGGTGGTTTGAGTACCTGGCAGGGGCATAGCAAGGGACAACTAGCACTCCCCCACCCACCCCCAGCATCCAAAATTATCCCCGGTCCCCTATGCAGATGCCCATCTCCCAGAGGTGTACAGTGACATAGATGCCCCGCCAGTATTAGTGCTATGTGATTATACTTACCTCATCCCCATGCCTCGTGTCTCCTCTTCTTCCTGGCAATACCTCACTCTCTGCTGCATACACAACTCCCAATCATGTGACATCGGGAGACATGTATGCTATGCTAGTGCTGTCCAAGATGGGTGGGAGCAAGTACACATCACAGCAGGGGATATTGTTTTTTCAGCAAACGGGCAGTGGCTTAACGTCAAAGATGAAGAGTAGACTAAAGGGGCCCATACACTGGTTGATTTCAGCCATCGATGGAATCAATCGATCGATCAGAAATCAAATCTATAAATCTGTGGCCGGTTTGTGGCCGATTTCAATCGATTTGATCTATCTGACGGGATGGGAAATCTAGGTTGGTCGGCTGCTGGCAGCAGTTCGATGACCCATGGGGCCATATTCTATTGCTGAACTCGCCAGCGCTAAGCACTGGCGAGTTCTTAACTTAGGCGATGGGGGCATCGCCTAATCTAATTAAACTTTAGACCCCCCCAGGCGGAAAAGAACTCGCTTGGGCGATATAATCGCCCAGCGAGTTCTTAACACCGAATCCAATTACCCTTATCATGTCTCCGGGAAGCGATGCTTCCCGGCAGACATGAGCGTTAGCAAAAAGCAGGTCTAAACTAGCTAACGCACGTCGTCGCCACAGCATCTGGGGGTCTCCTTTAATAAGGAGACCCCCAGAGCTTCCCGTCGGGTCGCCGCACAGTTTAGAAGCCCCCGCGCAGCTCTGCACCGGCACCCCTGTTGGCATACATACCGCCGCAAATCACCCGCCGCCTCTCGCCGCTAAATCCGTCGCGTAATTACAGTGTATCTAACACTGTAATTACTGTCGGCATAGAAGGAGCCCGGGCAAAGCATCTTTTGAATCTGCAGCCGGGCTCCCCATTGGTCCGCTGTCTAAACCAATAAAATGGCTCAGACAGCGGACCAATGGGGAGCCCGGCTGCAGATTCAAAGATGCTTTGCCCGGGGTTCTTCTATGCGGACAGTAATTACAGTGTTAGATACACTGTAATTACACGACGGATTTTGCGGCGAGAGGCGGCGGGTGATCTGCGGCGGTATGTATGCCAGCAGGGGTGCCGGTGCAGAGCTGCGCGGGGGCTTCTAAACTGTGCGGCGACCCGACGGGGAGCTCTGGGGGTCTCCTTATTAAAGGAGACCCCCAGATGCAGCGGCGGAAGATGGCGGCGGGCGAGTGCGCATGTGTGGGGAGTGAGGCCGTGGTGCTGATGGACAGCACCACAGCGTAAACCTCACTCCCCATCGCTCGGTAAAAGGGAGCATCGCTCAGGCTTTCGCCTGAGTAATGCTCCCTAACGATCGGCCATCGCGCGAAGGATATGGGCAATAGGATTTGCCGGTAATCCTTGCGCGATGGCAAGGTGATAAGTAGCTCGCATCTGCAAGCTACTTATCACCTTGAATAGGATATGGCCCATAGAGTTGTATTGGATCTAATGGTGCAATAATGCATTTAGATCGATTTTCAATAGATTTCCAATAGATTTCATTCTGAAATCTATTGGAAATCTGTTCCTAGTGTGTGGCACACATCAGATAGATTCCTGTCAGATTCTGACAGAAATCTATCTGATGGTCTAATCTTCTGCAAATCTATAAGTGTATGGCCACCTTAAGGTATGGTTGAAGATAATTAGAAATGAGTATCAGGAAGGTTAAAATCAGGCATCAGATAGGTTAGGATTAAAGAATGGGTAGGGGAGGGTAAGGTTAAGTATAGGCAAAAGGAAAAGATGATATTCATCAAAAGAGGTTTTTAGGTTTGGGTGTTGGAAAAAGGGATTCAATATTGGGAGAAGTTAGTGAACTATGATGAGTTAGATGAACAATGGATGCAGAAACTGTAGATGAAATAAGACTACATTGTGTCCAGACAGTGTAATGCATGGTTTGATCACTATACACAATGCTGTTATTGAATAAATTCCAGAACAAATTATTGTACCATGCTCTGTATGTCCTCTGGCTTTCTATACCCTGTAATAATATTACATTATATATACACCCACACGCACACAGAGGTTGTGTACATTCCTTGATGGATGTTTTCAGCTAATATGCACTACCATTACCAGAAATCTCATACAACATAAGTTCGATATTCAGTAAAAATAGGTGACAGATATGCACTTAGCTAATAAAGATCTTTCAGGCCAGGCAGTTAAGACATCATATTAGAGCACCAATAATAGGAACAATTGTCTGTTACTCTGCTTCGCAATATGTTGTGTTCATTTTAATGATCCACAAATCAGTCTGGAAGATCTTCAATCACCGACATTGCTGACTTCAGCTTATAAGACGACTGTTTTGCCTGTAACAGCTTATGAATGCTAATCTCTAAGATGTGCAAACACATAGAGGAACAACGCTGAGAAATGTGTTTCCCGAGCTTTAACCCTGTATGTTGGAACAGGCACAGTGTGGATCACAGGAAAAAAACAATCAACAATGGATTATTTTCTAAAGCATGCTTTAGGCTGGGTTCCCGTATGACATAGCGTGAAAAAGTAGCCTTTTTGAATAGTGCATTTGCGAGTTTTCTATTGCGTTTTTACTGCATTTTGCATTTGCCCTTTTTTACTCAGGTGTGTTTCTCATGCGTTTTGTGTGCGTTTTAATGCGTTTGCGGTTCGCTAATGTAAACTGCATATGCGTTTTGTATGCGTTTTTTCATATAAATGTATGCGAATCAAATGTTTTTAATCAAAAACGCATTAAAAAAAACGCATGCAAAACGCTATGCATATGCATTACCATAGACTTTCATTAAGTGCGTTTTGGCAGCCATCCTACATAATACGCAACACTACCAGTGTTTGCGAAATGCATACTGTAAAAACGCAGTGTATCGCAGCTTCTTTTGCGTTCCATAGACTAACATTGCTGCATAAAACACAGCGTTTTAGGCCACACTAGCGTTTTTGCTATGCGGTCACCCAGCTTAATAGTAAACAGGAAAAGTGGCCCTTAAAAACATATCCTGCTTCCTGCATTTGTCATTATGTTATAGTTGGCAGCTGACTTTTACCACCTTCCCTCAGGTTAGGAGCACACTAGGCAGTGTAGAAAACCATGCGTTTCTGCATTTTGCATTTCTACAGTTTTGGTTGTGTTTTTGTATGTGTTTGCATTTTTCATGAGTTATGGTTTATTTGTGTTTTGCTTTTTTTCAGTAGTTTCCTTTTTAATGGAGTAAAATACAACATCATATTTATTTAATTAAAAAAGTGCATCAAAAACACATGTAAAAACGCAATCCTCTGCATCTCCATTGAAATACATCATGTGCATTTTTGAGAAATATGCAACAAATTGTGCATTTTGAAAAACGCACATTGTAAAACGCAGATATATGCATTTTTAATGCGGCCCATAGACTTTAATTATGTGCAAAATGCATGCATTTTCAACAAGGCTAGTGATTCTGCCTAGTGTGTTCCTAGCCTGAGCCAAAGGGTATGTTAATACAGCAGGGATTGCATAGCTACCCAGACTGCATTTTTTGTTGAGTCAGGATGGTTGATCTAGTTACTGGAACCTATGGTGTTACTGTAGTGAAACTTCAATACTGTGATATGTGTAACACAAATGGTAATACAGTAACTAATAACTAACAAATAAGTCAGCTCAACAAAAATTATGTGTGAATCATACAAATGAACATTTGCAGGCACTGAAAAAAATAAATGTATGTTTTACACATTTGGGTGGCACTAATACATTTTTTGATTTTACAGAAAACATTGCACCAGCCCGTGCCATGTCAAAATATCACTATGATATTTGAATCATCATTTTAACGCAACATATAATTGTACTGTAAAAATAAATACATTGGAAAACATTATTCATTATTGTGTCCTTTGGGGCTTATCCTACGGTGTTTATACACAGTACCTACTGTGAAACATGGAGGATTCTCAGCTTTATTTAAGATTGTAACGATCGGTGTAACACAGAGAGGATCTGATTACCGGTGATCTGCAGTATCACCGAGAATACAGATATATACCTGATTATTGATGATCTGCAGTATCACCTGATTGCCATCTGGAGTCGGGAAGGAATTTTTCCCTTTTGGGGCTAATTGGACCATGCCTTGTAAGGGTTTTTTCGCCTTCCTCTGGATCAACAGGGATATGTGAGGGAGCAGGCGGTACTGGAGTTGTACTTTGTACTGGTTGAACTCGATGGACGTATGTCTTTTTTCAACCAAAATAACTATGTAACCGATAATCAGATATATCTCTAACCTCTGGACACCTGAGTAATATGAGTGTTTGGTGCAACAGTAATACTTTGAGGAGGGTCCCCGTAAAGGGGATACAAGGCAGTATGGGATACTGCCCGAAGGACAGGCTCCTTCCACGGCCTGAGGCTCCCAAAGGGGGGGAGTCAGGCTGAGTGAAGGAAGGACCAGAATGTGAGTGACGCCAAGGGTGGAGTGTCACTGACAGATCTGTGAACTATCTCTAAACAGAGGAGATAGTTCTCGAGGTCGGACTAGCCAGGTCGGCAACAGACAGACAGATAAGGTACAAAGACAGAAGGCTGATTCGGTATCCAAGACAGGCAGGGTTTGGCAACGTGATATCAGATATGCGTGGTACCGAATCAGAAAGCAGAGGGATGGTCAGGAAAGCAGAAGGTCATAACAGATAATATACAATGCCTAGTCTCGGTGTGAGCTCCGTGATCATCAACACCCTGGAACTAGTCTGAAGAATAACAGAATGATAATACAAGTCCCTAATCTAGTTGTGAGGTCCGTGATCATCAACACCCTGGAACTAGTCTGACGTATAACAGGTTGGTAACACAAGTCCCTAATCTGGGTGTGAGCTCCTTGATCATCAACACCCTGGAACTAGTCTGAAGTATAACAGAGATATAACACAAGTCCCTAATCTGGGTGTGAGGTCCGTGATCATCAACACCCTGGAACTAGTCTGAAGTATAACAGAGATATAACACAGAATCTGACAAAAGGTCTGAGTGCTTCCACGTAGTGATCGCAACGGCAGACAACCAGAGAATGACTAGCACCCAGTATATATAGAAAAGCGCTCTCCAGCGCCTCCCCTAAGTGCTGGACCAATGGGAACTGGTTGAATCTTCAGCTGACTGGCTTGGTCAGCTGACTCCCTTCTGGCTGTCATAAAAGTTCTGCCTCTCTGCACGCGTGCGCGTCTTTCTGAACCTGTGTGGACTATCAGTCCCAGCCACACCAGACATGTGTTGCAAATCACCTGCCATGCTGGACGCGGAATCCGCCGCACCGCTATCACGGCATGCGGTGGTTCCTCCGCGTTCGGCCATCTTACTGGATGTAGGCCTATGCGTGCAAACCGCCGCGTTGGACGCGGAATCAGCCGCCCCGTTCTGAGTACACGCGGCGGCTTTTCCACGTTTCCTCACAAAGATCTTCTTTGCCACATGTAGCATGGAGTGCCTTGAGCCTGGACAGGAAATAATTACATTTCAAGACTGTCAAGACATTGTGGAGCAAAGCGCATGCCCTAGTGTCAGCTGCTCTGTCTTGGGTCATGGATCCTCCAAAAAATGAATGGCTTAGCACATAGCTGAAAGCATCCAAGAATTAGAGATGGCCTGAACCTCCGATTTTCGGTTCATGAACCACGTTCGCGAACCTCCGCAAACATTCACAAACTTTTGCGAACCGTAATAGACTTCAATGGGGAGGCGAACTTTAAAAACTAGAAACATTTATGCTGACCACAAAAGTGATGGAAAAGATGTTTCAAGGGGTCTAACATCTGAGTTTTTGCATGGATGAGTGGGATACATGCCAAAAGTCCCGGGGAAAAAACTGGATTTGACGCAAAGCAGCGTTCTAAGGGCAGAAATCACATTGCATCCTAAATTGGAGGCCTAAAGTGCTTTAAAACGTCTTGCATGTGTATACATCAATTAGGTAGTGTAATTAGCGATGTTGGAGCGTCTGGTTGAACAGAAGCACGCTGTCAACCAGTACCTTGCCCTGGCCACTGTTTCTGCCGCTCAGAGAAGGGACAAGACCAGCAACATCCCGTCCATCGTCCCCGATGATGACTGGAGGCACATGCAGCAGGTGTGCTTAGTGCTGGCTCCCTTTCTGCAGGCCACTAACATGGTGAGCAGGGACCATGCTATGGTCTGCGAGTGGGTGCCCCTGGTTTGTCTGCTGAACAGGGCCCTCGATGCTTTGCTGGAACAGGGAGCGGCAGCCTTGGACCAGCAGGAGCGGCAAGCAGCTGCACAGTCCACCTCCGAGGGGGAGGAGGAGGAGGACTTGGTGGAGGTCCCTGACCTTGCTGCTGATGAGGGGGATCAGCACAGCGCAGCTGAGTTGGTGCGGGGGTGGAGAGAGGATGAGGCGGCAGAGGAGGAGGATGAGGACAGCACTGCCGTCGATGTGCCAGCACACGTGGCCCGCCTCTTCCCAATGGCAGCGCACATGCTGACGTGCCTGCGCAAGGACCCCAGGGTGATCCAGATGAAGCAGAGGGAGGACATCTGGATCAGCATGATGTTGGACCCACGCCTCAAGGGGAAGTTGAGCCAGTTCCTGCCGCCTGCAGGAGGAGACCCAGCGCAACAAATAAGGAGCTTGCAGCAGGCCCTTGTTGAGCGCTTGGAGGAAGCCTTCCCCCAGCCTTCCACCCCGGCAGCAGCAGGTGCCTGCATCCAGCAGCAAGCGCCCCACAGACCTGCTGTCTCTAAGCAACGAGCTCTACAGGACTGTAGAGGCTCCGGCAGCAGTGACTAGAGAGGAGGTGCATGCAGCAGCATCCTCCTCCGGTCACAGCCAGCACCTGACCCGCATGGTGGCTGACTACATGGGGTCCTACAGCGGGCTTGACAGCGATGCCCCTGTTGATCCCATGGAGTATTGGGTCAAGCGCCTGGAGATCTGGAGCGAGCTGGCGCAGTACGCCCTGGAAATGCTGTCCTGCCCCCCTTCCAGCGTGCTGTCCGAGCGCTGCTTCAGTGCAGCTGGTGGCGTGGTCACCGAGAAACACTCACGTCTGTCTCACAAGTCTGTGGATAGACTGACGTTTCTCAAGATGAACCAGGCGTGGAAGGCGAGTTCCTGGCCCCTGTTGTCGGCGAGAGGGGGACATGAACTGGCTGCCGAAAGAACCATCGTTAATGTGCCTTACCACCCTTTACCACCTCCTGGCTCCTGCTCACTAAGCCAGCCTGGTTCACTTTGACTATTACGTCGCCTGCAGCCACACATTTTACATCTACAGTGGGCTGCTGTGTACTGCCCTTCTGCTGTCTGTCTGTCTGTGTTTCCCACTGCCAGGGTACACAGATTTTACCTTCTGCTGCCGCTCTGCCACCAGCTATTACGTCAAACAATAGCTATATCTGTGTAATTTGCTGTGAAAACAAAACAAAAAAAACATTTAAAAAAAGGTTGAATTTTTCTGAGATGCCCGGGTTGAAAACTGTGTTGTCCCAGTTGTGTATTGGACACGATGTGGGATGCACGACCGCTGTCTGGGACCTCCTGTTGTGTTTATTTACAGCCCTGGTATCACCGCTAGGTACCAGGGCTGTTATGTCACGCTGCCTACCTACCTGACTGCCTGCTGCCACACACTCATCCTCCTCCTCCTGCTGCTGAATTTACCTCCTGCTGTCTGTGTGTTTCCACTGCCAGGGAGCACATACAATGGCGCTTCCACCATGCGCCACCAGCTATTTGTTACGCTCAAAAATAGCTGCATTTCTTTAAAAAAACAAAAAAAATATATATACTTTTTATTAATACTTTGTGATATTATTTTTAGAGGTGTCCGGGTTGAAAACTGTGTTGTCCCAGTTGTGTATTGGACATGATGTGGGCTTCACGACCGCTGTCTGGAACCTCATGCTGTGTATTTACGGCCTGGTACCACCGCTAGGTACCACAGCCTATTATGTCTCGCTGCCTGCCTCATTGACTGCCTGCTGCCACACAATCCTCCTCCTCCTCCTGCTGCTGCTGCTGAATTTACCTCCTGCTGTCTGTGTGTTTCCACTGCCAGGGAGCACATACAATGGCGCTTCCAACATGCGTGCGCCACCAGCTATTTATTACGCTCAAAAATAGCTGCATTTCTTTAAAAAAATATATATAAAAGAGAAATAAGTGAAGAAGAAGAAGACGATATAGAAGAAGAAGAAGATATAGAAAAAGAAGAAGAAGAAGGAGAAGAAGAAGAAGATATAGAAAAAGAAGAAGACGAAATAGAAAAATAATAATAAGAAGAGGATATAGAAAAAGAAGATATAGAAGAAGAAGATGAAGAAGAAGAAGATGAAGAAGAAGAAGATGAAGAAAAAGAAGATGAAGAAAATGAAGATGAAGAAGATGAAGAAGAAGATGATGAAGAAGAAGATGATGAAGAAGATGAAGAAGAAGAAGATGAAGAAGAAGAAGAAGAAGAAGAAGAAGAAGAAGAAGAAGAAGAAGAAGAAGAAGAAGATATAGAAGAAGAAGAAGATATAGAAGAAGAAGATATAGAAGAAGAAGAAGAAAATGAAGAAGAAGAAGAAGATATAGAAGAAGAAGAAGATATAGAAGAAGAAGAAGATATAGAAGATAAAGAAGAAGAAGAAGAAGTATATACACTACTGAACAGAATTTTGGACACAACTTCTCTTCTCTTCCCACCTTTTTTTTTAAAGGAACATCCCCACATAATCACTTGCTGTTGTTACTTGGAAAAACAGATGTTTCTTGCATCATTCACCCTCAAAACAAGTGTTGGAAGCTATTTAAGGCCAATTCGAATAGTCAGCTCGAATAATGAAAGGTGGGGGGAAAGGCTGCGCATCCCTAAACACATGCTGCAGTTGAATGGTTAATCGCATAGGCATACACCGCCTCTGCCAGACTGAAAAATGCATGCCCTGCATCCCCTCGAATAATGAGCTTGAATACCGACTCGAATAGTGAGCTCGAAGTCCGAGGTCGAATCGAATAGTTAAAAATATTCGACTCGAATATTCGACCGAATTCGAATAATTTACTATTCGAATTCGACCAAACTCAAATAATAAAAAGGGGTATCCGAGCATCACTGCTGTCCAGCTGATTGAATTTGGTCTGTCCACAATGAAGCAACGACCTTATTATCTTTGGTGTGCCTCCCCCCCCCCCCCCGCCGAGACACTCATATAGGCGTCGGTCATCGCTTCATTGCGATATGCAAGCCCCTTCACTGCGGCAAGGTAACGATCACGAAGGGGAATTGACACATGTACATGCCTTTTGTTTTGTTGTTGCAGCTGCAGCGGCCTTAAAAATTCAGGAATCCGCCTGGAGTCATGGTGGACCCTGTTGGTGGTGGCGGAGAAGGCAGTCAAGCGGCCTGCAGGCAGAGATGCTGTGTGGGGACCGACTTAGTCTTGGGGCAGGCAGTAACACGGCGTGCAGGCAGAGATGCTGTGTGTGGGGACTGACTTAGTCTTCGGGCAGGCCTGAGCGTGCTTTGCAGAGCAGGCATCCATGGTCAGATGGCCCCTTGACCCAACGCTGTGTGCTAGAGATGTCACAACTTGCCTTTCAACATCATGGTACAGTTTAGGTATCGCCTTTTTTGAAAAAAAAATGCGGCCTGGTATCTTCCACTGCGCTGTGTGGCTTTGCTTTTGTGTGCTGCTTTTCCTCAGGTGGTCATCCCATTGCAGTTTGTGCTTTGTAATCATGTGCCTTCATAAGGTAGTTGTCCCTACGTGGGTCTTGGTCTTTTCATGGCTCAATTTTGGGTGGCAGAGAGTACAGATGGCATTGCTCTCATCTGAGGCAGACACACAAAAATATTTCCACACCACTGAGCCCTGGGGTGATGGCACTTTGGTGGTGGCAGCCGACTGAGTGTTAAGTGGGGTGCCAGAATCCGAGCAGGAGCAGGAAGATATGTCACTATTCCGTGCGGAAGCTGAGAAAGATGAGGTGTTCTGTGTTAAATAGTCAACTACGTCCTGACAATATTGGGGTTTGATGGTACGTGTCTTCTTCTGAACACTGTACTTTGGTCGAGGGCCGCACGAAATCACGACAGCACGACCTCGAACAGACCTGCCAGGTGGTCTGCCTCTGGCTCTGCCTTTTGTTTTGTCCATATTGGGGAGGATGAAGTGAAAGGTATGCACTGACTTGACTAATACAATGTACGGTTACACAGGTGCAGTGAACAGGTATGCAGTGACTGCTAGTACAACAATGTGTGGTTCCCCAGGTGCAGTGAACACGTTGCAGTGACTGGTATTACAAATGTGCAGCTGCCTGTCACACACACACACGGGTACCCTGAACAGGTGCAATGACTTTAGTGGTATTAACAATGCGTGCGCTCACGTAGGTATAGGTAGGTAGGTGCACTGAACAGTGAACAGGTGCAGCGATTGGGATTACAAATGTGCAGCTGCCTGTCACACACACACGGACTGCAATGACAGGTGCAATGACTGGTGGTATTAACAATGCGTGCGCTCACATAGGTATAGGTAGGTAGGTGCACTGAACAGTGAACAGGTGCAGTGATTGGGATTACAAATGTGCAGCTGCCTGTCACACACACAGGTAGTCACTGAATGTGCTGGGCCTGACAGTGGCACAGCAGGAATTACCACCAAGAGGCCAAAGGCCAGCTGCAACTGACTGACAGGGCTGTATAATATAATGCGAGTGGGCCACACACAAAAAAAAATAGATCACAAGAACAAGATTAGCTCTCAAAAGAGCTGTTGAGTGGTGCTTTTTTAGCAATAAGAATCAGCAAGGAGCAAGCTAACAAGCCTACAAGTGCCTAATGCTTTCCCTAATGTCTCTGCAGCAACCTCTCCCTTCTCTAATTACTGCAGGCACATGAGTGAGTTCAATGCCTGACGCTGCGTGCCTTTTATAAGGGGGGGGGGAGGGGCTCCAGGAAGGAGTGTAGCCTGATTGGCTACAATGTGCCTGCTGACTGTGATGTAGAGGGTCAAAGTTGACCCTAATGATGCACTATGGGGGCGAATCGAACTTCCGGAAAAGTTTGCAGTTCTCCGCGATCGCGAACCCCGGAAGTTCGCCTGGAACCGTTTGCGGGTGAACAGCTCGGGCCATATCTACCAAGAATGCCTAAGAACAAAATATTGGACTCATATGACTTCTGATCTGGACCCTATTAAATGTCTATTGTGAAGAACTGAAACATACAATCTGTAAAAATCCTCCTTCAACAGCTGGAGTAGACTGCTCAGTAAAAGTTGGCCAAACTATCGTTTTGCTGGGTACAGATGCCTGAGAGCTACAGAAATGTGTTGTTTGCAGTCATCTCCTGTGCAAGTTGTAACATAATAATTGATTAAGGAAGGATCCAATAGTTGTTGTCCATGCCATTTTCATTTGTGTTATTATTTGAAATATCAAGGTGAATCAAGAGTCTTAGGCTAGTTACACACTACAAACTGGCGTCAGCTGTGCAGTGTGGTGCGCCCGCTGCACCACACTGCTAAAAACAGGCATTCAGGGAATACCATGTTACTACACTGTATTCCCTTTCTGGCATCTGGCCAAACAGGAAGTGATGAGTGCTTGTGGTCACTTCCTGTTTTGGAAATATGGAAGTGCATGGAAGCATATTGTAAAAATACATTTCTGCCCATGTGCGCCGCACCGCCGGCACCATAATTTTAAAAAATACATGCGTTGCCATAGACTTACGTGACTTGCGGCCCGACACAGATCACCGCAAGCTGCCACAGGTAACGTAAGTTTGGAAGCGCGTTAGATAGGGAACTTCGGCACAGCGTACTGAAACATGGGGAGTGTGAACTCCCCTATAGACTTTCATTAGGCTGCGGTAGCAGTGCGGCAAGTTGCCGCACTCCACCACCACAGTGTGAAAGGGCCCTCAAGCTTGGTGCAGATGGGCAGTTCTGTGAAGGTAAGTGATGGCCATAGCACTCATTGATTAAACACGGTCCATTATGATGAATGGACAGCTGTCAGTGCTATCATCACTTACCACCAATTACCGTAGTTTGCGCAAACATTGAGTTTTGATTCCGCTTTTTGCTGTCATCATCCTGGCGCTTAGCTGTTCTTGGAAGGAGCAGGTTAATTCTAGGATAGTTTCGTTTTTTACCACCACGCTTCTGTGTCCCCCTGCCGGGGTGAAAAATGCCACACAATGGAAGAACCACAGAAAGGGGACAAATGCTTTTCTGCACACTTGCAGAAAAGCATTTGCATCGAGATGTCGGGCTGCTGTGGGCGGCATCTGATCTAGCCCTACAATAGAGTCTGACTTTTGACAACACAAAAAATTAATTAAGCTCAGGAAAATCACAACAAAAACATCAGCTGAAGTAAATTAGTGTGCCCACCTGCACTCCAAAGACAGAGGTCTTGCAAGCACCATTTCTTTTCTTAAATAAATTCTAAGCACTCATAGGGTTGAATACGGGAGCTGGTCTTGGTCAGGGACTGCAGGGGGATTTAGCCTCACAACTAGTACCGTATATAAGAGGGGTCTTGTCTTTTTGAAAGCTGCCATAGTGTCCACTTTCATGATATACTGAAATATCCTATTAAACATTTCAAAGCTACCGTGTGTGTTTCTTTTCTACACAGCAGCAATAGTCTGTTTTGTGGCTGTGAGAAAATAAGAGATTAATTAAAATTATTTTAAAACAAGCTTGAACTAAATGTTAATTTACTTGTCCTTATCTTTGCCATGATCTACAATTCTAAATAAAATGCATTTTTTTGTCTTGCTTTTTTGTAATTCCTGAAATGTATCGTACCTGAACTGATGTCTCTGAATGATACAACATATGCTAAAAATGTATTTTTGTTGCTCCTGTGCAAGATTTTATTTTATTTCGTTTTACAATAAAAAGGCTAAAGCCTCATGCACATGTACAAAGACTGCTGTTTGGCAGGGATTGGTACCCAATCCCTCAGACAACAGGGCGGGGCTAAGGCTGTACAGATACATTGCTACTTTCTAGACCAGCGACACCTTCTATTGTACCTGAGGAGCGCCACAGGCTGGGCGGTGTCGATGGGAAAAACAATGCCCTCAGCCACCGTATGGCCGAGTCAATCTGTACGTTTGATTACTCACCAACACGCTGAGGGTATCAGGGCCAATGCACACTAGATTCTCGGTAGAGGTGGTCATCATCAGTCACCTCAAATTTAAATAAGCTTGTGTACAAGGCTTAGGCAAAAATTAAGCTGTGTACGCACATCGAATGATTGTCACCTACAGGAAGCCGAAAGAGGGACTTGTTCCCTCAGGCAACAGTTCCGGAGGAGTGCCGTACCGATGTGTCATGAGGCCACAACCTTGCGCCGCATTCTGTTGCTATGGAGGTTAAAAGAGTGACGACGGAGCGGAACATGAAGGAGCAGCTTCCAGCAGGCAGGGTAAGGATGGGAACAACGTGCTCAAGCAACACGATCCAGTACTCCAGATCTTTCATCAGTGCATCGGGACAGCTGTAGATGTGCTAGATTCTTGGCAGAATTGGCCCTGACCATCCACCTTGGCCAAGAACCATCTACAATGTAACCAGCCTTTAGGTAGTGTTGTATTATCTCTACGGAAATTCTCAGACAGACCTGACAGTAAAAGAGATCACTATCCTGTGGAAGTAGCTATACCTGTGTATTTTTGTATCCAGGATTGTGAGGGGAACTTAGAGTTTGTGTATACTTTACTGTATATTTGGTATTAACAGGTATGAGTATGTGTGCCGTCTTTTGAGTTATGAGTAACCTAGTTTTGATACAAAACCAACACAGAGAAAATGCAAACATCTTACAGATCAGGGACAAGACTGTGCCCAAATCAATACGGTAGTTAAACTAAATTTAATTTAAAAACATCCTTCATGGATATTTTCATTAGTCCTGGAGTAAAGAATACACTGGGCGTAAACCAGGACATCACATAAAGTTGAAAGACAAATCAATATGGCACAAATTACAGAAGCATCAGCAAGCCTGTTTTAACAGAACAAGCTGCAACATGCCTCTCCTTAATATTAAGAGCTGGTGACAGCGTTGCATTGTGGAAAAACTATTTAGAATGAGGCAAATGATTATGCTAGGAAAGTTTGTGGCCAAAACAGCATAAAACAACATAGTAGTGGCAGATTTATGTGTGATCTGTGTACAGTATATGTAAGAACTTAGTATATTAGAACTACTGCTGTTTTTGCAATTAAGTTTCCAATACAAATTAAATGACTTTACATTCTACATAAAAAATTAGTGAAATCTAAATTAGTTTTAGAAAATATGGTTTGTTGCAGAAAATATGACCTGTGTAGCCAGAGGCGGGACAAGGTCCTCCAGCACCCAAGGCTGAGACACCAAAGTGCGCCCCTCCATCCCTGCCACCCCAGCCGTCACACACTGATTGCTATTAGACTAAGAGGTGCCACAGGGCCCACAACCTCCCCAACACCTTAATATCTAGTTATCTGGCTTGCAGTCACTGCTATGTATCCCCTTTTCTTATTTCTTTCTGCTTCAAACACAATTAGGAATGACAGCTGAATGAATTCTGCGCCCCCTCCTACACTGCGCCCTGAGGCTGGAGCCTCTCCAGCCTATGCCTCGGCCCGGCCCTGTGTGTAGCAGAATTCTCAGTTGAATACATTATCTTCCAACTCTTGTTCTGAGTTCTCTCGATTCATGTTTTTTTATCCTTCTCAAATCCTTTTCAGGTAGCTGTAGAACCAAATAGAAAAGTTACAAAACAACATCATAAAAAGGTGATATAGAAAAAAAAAGTGTTGAAAAAAATAGAAAACTTTAGATAATGGATTCCTCTGTGCTATTGACAAGCAAAAAACTAGTCCCGAATCCCCTGATGCCCCTGTAGACAGAATCTAAAGATTACCCTATAATCTGCTAGTCATCCACTGACAATGGTAATACACAATAATACAAAAAGAAAATGTGAAGCTGAGGATGCCTTATTTTCCTTGGGATAATGGTGATACCAGCAAGCTGGACAGCAGTGAACATTGGGATGAATACCACTGAATGCTGCTACGTGGCTGATGCACTGTAATTTATGGTGGAGAAGTGACAGATCAGGAATTTTGAAGTGAACACTGTAATTTTAGGACATACATCTGGCCTAATAAGAGGATATTAATAGTAAGCGGGAGCAAGGGATCATCAATGCATGTTTGTTGTAAGTATGAATTAAAGGGGCTTTTATAACATAGATGTGTTCCCAGAAGAGTACATGTGCATTTCATTTCAAATAAAGAAAGGTTTGTCATTCACAATAATAGTGGCAGATATAATTGAGTCCTACTTGTTTTGACCCATTATGCACATTGCAGCCAACTGTTAAATGACTTTAAAGACATTGTCAGCACAGAGAAACGTGTGGCCAACTATATACACTATACAACATAGCTAATAGTTTAGACAATAGATTTGAAAATAATGAAATACATCTAATTAAAAAAATTATTAAGAGGAAGTAAGTTGTGTGATTTTTTTGTCACGCATATACCTGTGGGGTCAGCATTTACTTAAAAACTTTTATTTAAAAATCCACGCATTCAACTGCAGTCAGACAACCACTAATTCACTTACTTCTTGGTAGCCCTGAGGGTAGGAACACACTAGACAGAATCCCATATGTGTTTTCTACTATGTGCTATGAAAAAACTCATATGCGATTCTAGCTAGTGTGTTCCTACCCTCAATGTGGTCTGATGAGAACCAGGTAAGGATAGCAGTTCCTCCCCACCTGATTGGCTGACTGGCACCTGCTGACCAAATAAAGGTAGGAAAGTGCTTTAGCTGGGAGTAAGCAAATTGTGTGTGTTGCAGTAAGCATTCAGTTAAGAGGCAGTGGGGGTGAGTTCCCTGGTTGTGAGAGGTCCAAGGCTCGCTAGCACTTCCCTCTGGGTATCGCATGGTGGTTTGGGGGCCCCAGCCAGTGAGAGAGACTGGGCCCCCGCCGTCGTGCGAACCAGTGTTTGTGATTTTAAATTTCTTATTTGCAGCTTTCAGGATGCAGTTGACAGGTGAGTGGTTAGGGACAGTACAGTACACCTGATTGGCTGACTGGCGCCTGCTGACCAAATAAAGGTAGGAAAGTGCTTTAGCTGGGAGTGAGCAAATTGTGTGTGTTGTAGGAACACACTAGGCAGAATCGCATATGTGTTTTCCATAGCACATAGTAGAAAACGCATATGTGATTCTGCCTAGTGTGTTCCTACCCTTACCACTTAATTGTAGACAGTGTTTAAGCCACTTCAATACCAAATACTCAGGCTGAGTACACACACAGAATAAACACTAGCGTTGCGTAAAACGCTGCATTTTTGCCGCTAATGGAAGTCTATGGGCCACAGGAAAAAACGCATATAAAAACGCTGGTTTTGTTGCATAATATTCATAGACGCATGAAAAATGCACATAATAAAAGTCAATGGGAACGAAATGGTATGCATTTTTTCATGTGTTTTCTATGCGTTTTTCTATGCGTTTTTCTCCCAAATATTTTTGTTATTGTATTTCTGCTTCCTGTTGTCTTCCCAGTGATTTGCATAAATGGAAATATAAAAAAGCATGGTGCTCCAGATTAGCTGGTGTGGAAGTAGCCGCACATAGTAATGAATTGTATGAGTAGTACAGCTAAGAAATAGAACATTAGTAGCAACTAATAGTAGCATTAGTAGAACAGAGTCTGATATTGTTTCTAGTACAGGAAGAGTTAAGAAAGTTCACTTGTTATCTATGCAAAATAGCTTCTCTGAGCTCCCGGACTCAATTTGCATCAGAGACAGTCATATTTTTTGAAGCACTTATACATCAAAGAAACACTGAGACACAGCTTTAGATGAGCTTTTACTGCAGGGGAGTTCAAAGGGTCATTAGCTCTGCTCTGTTTCATAGTTTAAAATACATAGGGCCTGATTCACAAAGCGGTGATAACTCAGTTATCACGCCTAAAAGACTTTTGGCGTGATAACCTTTGCACTGCTGAGTTAGCACCGTTTTGTGCTCTTTATCGCGCGCAAAGTCCCGCGCGCAAAGTTTTGCACGCGCAACTCCGCGCGCATTGCGCCGTGCGCCGTGCGATTGCGTGCGCAAAACTTTGCGCGCGGGAATTTCGCGCGAGTTTCATTTTATCACACCTAAACTGAGTTTAGGCGTGATAAAGGGCCTTTCACAGGCATGCAAACACTTTGCACCACTTTGTGAATCAGGCCCATAGTGTGGTTTGTAATTGCAAAAATGATAGAATGATCCAATGTTATTAAAAAAAAAAGCTATGTAATTGAAAATAAAAATATGAGACTTTTTTCTTTGCTACAAATGTTCTATTAATTATCTGTACTACACATACAAGTCATTATATCATACGTTTTTTTCCCTTCAGTGTCACTTTAAGGCTCTCTATGTGTGGCTATTTCTGCACCAGCTAGTCCGCAACAGCATGCACCATACTGGCTGTGCAGAGTTCCGTGTGTCGGAGGACAGAGAAGGAAACTCGGGGACACAGGAGGAAACAGGAAGACACAGGAGGAAACAAAGGGATAGAGGAGGACACAGGGGGACAGAGGAGGAGACAGAGGAAACGGAGACACAGGAGGAAACAGGGGGACAGAGGAGGACACAGGGGGACAGAGGAGGACATAGGAGAACAAAAGAGGTACACAGAAGGCACAAGGAGGCCATAATAATTAGGGGGGAAAGTCCATAGGAAGCCCCTGCACCATAGACACACCAGGTTTAGTATATTTTTTCCCCAATTTTTGTCCTGTAAGCCTAAGTGCTTCTTATAGTCTTAGAAATATGATATATTTGTCAAATCTACATGATTTCTATACAGATTTGTCAAATATGTGCAGGTTATTTATTTCTTGGCTACATGGCAGTGACCAGGAAAATCTGAACCATTTGTCGTTTCAGAGAACACAAATAACAGCATGGCATTTGCACACATGGCACAGCAAAAAAATGAGACTGGTTTTGTTGTGGACTTTGATAAAAAAAAGTATTATCAAAAAATAAATCAATAAATATGGCATAAGAAAAGAAATTGACAGGAATAGAGGGGGACAGGCACAGCATCCATAGTGCTGTGCTGGGAGTGATCACTATGATTACATGATTACATGATTATAGTGATTACGGAGTCAGGTGCTGATGAAATGGGGATGCTGATCTTTTCTGGGACTCGTCAGATGACAGCTCTGTCTCCAGTGTTGAGTGCATACCATCCTGACGGGAGCATGAGGCCCAAAGTAAACAAAGTCTATTTGGATTCAGTGTTAGCAGAGCACAAGGGGGGGGGGGGAGGGCACAGACTTGTGCTGAGGTGGTTTACCATCACAATTTAGACTTATTGAATCACTGAAGAATTCACTTTAGATTGGTTTTCATGTTACCCCTGCCTCAACCCCATCTCAATTGTGTAATAAGACAGTACGAAGTCGGTTCATGAAATGCTTGATACCAGAAACTAAGCTATAAGCAGGACACTAGTCACATGACCTATCCTTCTCCATGTTTTCCTCTTCAAAATCTGACAAGCTCCCGTTCACAGGGAGCCTGCTGCTGGAATTACACTCTGGGCCAACCCTGCTGGTGGCAATACAACCCCACCAATTAATCTTGAGAAGGGGGAGTAGCAGCTTGGCCCTGCCTTTCTCCAGAATTTCATTTGAATTGAGTGCCGAGTACCAGCTGCGCTAAACTACCCCGCCAATAAGGCAAAGAGAGGAAAAAGGGGGCACAGACAGAGCACCGGTGCAGGTCTTATTACAGGCATTTAATTTTACATAACATTACACTTGTAAAGTAGAGTAGAGTAAGTACATTAAAAATAAGCCTGGGCTTTACTATATTCCTACCTGGAATCGTCTAGGAACACCGGAGATGCCTTCGTAAAACAGGCTGTCTATATACATATAAGTATTATTTAACACATTATTGTTGGGTAATAATCAAATGGTGCACAGTATACATTCCCACCATTATCACTCTCTATCTTTGTGTGTGACAGCATATATTTCGACCTGCCAGGCTGCTATCTGCACATCAGGTCTTTTTAGTGATCTAGACAAAAGGGAATGAATCAGAGAACTGGGTGATCAGGTCTGACATGCAGATAAGAGATGGTACATAATGCTGGCACACAGAGATAGACAGCAGTGGGGGCACTTCAAGGACTGAAATGGGAAATGTTTCATAACACAGCAGAAATGGCTGTACTGATAATATATATATATATATATACACAGTTTTCTAGAAAAGTGAAGTATGTATAAATATTAAGCAGCCCGGGGTTTATCACAACTCTTCATCAGGAGGCAAAACCGGTAATGCAGTATAGCTCAAAGGACTATTTGACAATGATTCAATAAGGGAAATTTTCCTTTCACTTTGCTATGTCTACTGGCATTGCAATAAACTAAAGTGAACCTGAACCTAAAATTATTTAAAATAAACACATGATGTACCTGCAAATGAATATTACATACTTACCTTGCCATTGGTTCTTCTCAGAAGCTCACCATTTCCTTCTTACAATGATTCCTTCCAGTTCTGAAAACATTTTGTCAGAACTGCAATATAGCAGTTGCTGTCAGTATATCAGTTGCTGTCAGATATAACTGAAAGGACAACTGATAAGCAAGGTAATGTCCATGTTCCCTTTGGCTCAAGCGGGCAAAATTACAGTTTAACCACTTCCAGACCTTGATGATTGAAATGTATGCCCTTTTTTGATCCCTTTACCACTGCCAGGGCATAGATTTCAATCATCCCGCCGCACGCTCCCACCGCTACCGCCGATTGCGTCACTATCTCCCCGCCATATGACGGCAGAGCTGTGCAAGCAAGTCAGGAGCTGATTTCATTGGCTCCTGACCTTGTCATCACTGTAAGCCAATCCCATTGGCTTACATTGAAGGACAGCGTCTAGAGGCAATGAAAACGGATACTGATGGGCTCACACAGCTCTGCCGTCATACAGACAGCAGAGAGATGGGCCTGCGGGGATGGAGAAGCGGCATGACTGGCGGGAGCGGCGGGCATGTGCCGCGATTCGTCAGGAGGTGACGTTCTTTGGTACCAGCAGTCTCTGGTACTTAAGGGGGAAAAGACTGCTAGTACGGAAGTGGTAAACAGTGTGCTGATCAGGAAGCTGTTACAGGGTTTTTGCCATTTTTTAAATGGAGGATGGAGAATTCCATCCATCACAGTGGACAAACAGGACGCGGGAGAGGAGAAAGAGATTGAAGGGTAGACTCAGCAGGAGGTAAGTATGATGCGTGTTTATTTTGACTTTTAATTTTTAGTTCAGGTTTGGTTTAAAAAAAAAAGGACTATTAGAGGGTTATTTAGCAAGGGAAATGATCCTTTAACATTGCTATGCATACTTGCATTGAAATATATTTTGAAAAAAAAACACTACACTGCTTGTGATCAAATTTACTAAACTGCATGACAAGGAAATACTACTGTAGTACAATGGTATACTAATATATACAGGGCACTCTGCTATCTAGAAGCTGTAAAGTGTAACTTGGCTATTTTTCTGAAAGGGATGAGCTTCCCTGTACCTAGTTCAGTCACACTCCCTCAGAAGGAACAGACCTTTCAGCATATGGGTAAAAACAACATTTTGCAAAGGATATATTATTTTTGACACACACTATTGATCTTTGTAACTATCCGCAAGTCACCCGCAGCTAATAGAGAATAAGAGAGAGAACTGCCACAAAGCTATCACCATATGTTTATAATGGGTCTCCTAACATTAATTAAAGTTAATGCTATTACTTTGATATATAACCCCTGTAGTTTCCATATAGCAAATGATAAATTAAGCATACATCGAAACTTTCAATTTATCTCATTACAGAATAAATGTTTGAAACTGAAAGGCAGATGTCTCCTCAGGGGTCTAGTTCAATTTCCTTCTTTAACTTCACTTGAGCATACACTGAAGAACTGCACAGGGTTACGAAACAGTATTTATTTCTTTCTTTTCTTGTTTTCCATACAACCAGAGATGCCACATGAAAATAAATATTCTCAGTTATAAAACAATTTTATTTCTGGATATTAAAAATCTGTTACTGTTTTGATCACATTGCAGAGCGGATGTCGCACAGAGATGTCAGGTGATACAGGTTTTATACCCACAATGCTTAGAGACACAATAAGCTAAAGGAAACAACAAAAGTCACTGTCTTCAGTGAGGCTGCATCTTCAAAACATATTGCTAAGCCTATTGCACATTTACAGAGATTTACAGGGCATGTTGCACCACATTTTTTCAGGTACCATTTCTGTCTTTCTTTCTTTTTTACAAGTGAATGTACAAAGATACAAAACACACAGTTCATTATTAAAAGATGGGATGCTGTTACTTTTCCGATGTCTAATTTTGCTACAGGGACAGACATTTATAACATTATAAAACTAAGAACATTTAAAGAGACTTTTGCATAGTATTATGTATGTTTTGTGTAGCTTTGGACAGTGGGTTTATATACACTACGGTTGTGATGAAAATATGAGGTAAATACAAGGCAATTGTTCATCCATGGACTGGGGGGGGGGGGGGGGGGCGACACCTTACAAACTTGTTTTTTAGTTCTCCACAGCTGCTTTTGAGGGTCTTCAGGAAGTAATATTAAGCACCATTTTCTTTTTGAATTTTATTAAGTCATGAATGTCACTTTGTGTTAATGCCTGCCGCTGAGGATTGAAAAAGGCCTTGTGTATCCATTCTCCACTTTCCAATCTCTTATGCTGATTCTGTGAGCAGACATTAACATGGTTTTAGCAGTTCAAAATCTTCTCACTCTGGCCCTTTCATATCTTTAGCAGACTGTGGAGCAGCGAGGGCCTGAAGACTGCAAGAAGAAGGATCGCAGTATCCTGCTTGGCCAGCAGAACCTGGGGGTCCAGGGATTCCAGGCTGTCCTGCCCGACCGGGTGGTCCTCTCTCACCATCACGACCTACTCTGCCATAACTTGGTTTTCCTGGTTCACCTGTTGAAAACATAAAAAAGGGATGTTTTAGAAATATCAATCTCTGCACAGATGAACTTTAAAAATATTGAGAAATAATCTGTGAATAAAACTGGGTACTGAGAGGCATTAGAATTTAATAAGACTCGGTGATCTTACTCTCAGATTGCATGACACACATTTCACCAGTACATATATCACACCAAAAGCCTAAAATCCAACTAATCTTTACTTATATATGACCCAGACCTTGCAAGCTAAGGTACAAAATGATTACAGGAATTTATCTAGCAGAGAATTTCAAAGAGGAGCACAAAATCTTCTCCTGCTTTACAGGAATTTACAAGAAAGCTGAGCGTAATTCGGTTTCTAACTTATTTCAGATAGGCAGCTTACCAGCTAAATGTACATCCAGCCAGCATATACATGACAAATTGGACATTTTTTAGTTATAGAGGTGACTGAGATCAGATGAATATATTTAATCTTATCAGTGTTTATGGAAAAACTTTTCTATAATTTTGGAAATGGTTACCCAATTTGCTTTTTGACAACTCTCCGTGTGACTATCACAGCAGATGATTAGTGAGACTCCTGTAAAAACTGCTGTAATGGAGGAGATGATGCGCAAAAGAACAAACTGTTGGCTCAAATGTAAATGGGGCTATCCTCTTGCATGGAATTCATATCACAACACGTAACGGCAGAAGTCTTCTGTATAGTTGCATCTACTGTACATTAACTGATGGTATAAGAATAGGTGATACATCTGAACACTAAGCCAAATTAGTTTCCATTCTACATGCTATAATAGTAATATTCATCAGTTCATGCAAAGTGTGGCAGATTTTCCATTTAAAGCGGATCCGAGATGAAAAACTAACTATAACATGTAACTTGTCTATATATCTTATCTAAAGTTTAAACAGCAAATATAGCTGCAAACAGCTTTAATAGAAAATTATTATTTCTTCCTGTGATACAATGACAGCAGCCATGTTGTTTGTAAACATTACACAGAGGCAGGCTTACCTGTATCTTGATCACTAAGCCTGTGAAAAAAACCTAATCCCCCCTGCTCCCTCCTCCCCTCTGCCTCTGAAATCAATGGCTAGTAGCACCTCCTCCTCCTCCGGCCCACACTGAGCTTCCATGAGCCCTTGCTAAAGCCAAGGCTCTCTGAAAACCTGTGGGCGTGGTTCATTTAGTTTATAGGGAATTAGAGTATTAAAACAAAAACAAAAAAGTATTTGGCTTGAGGAATGCCCTATAAACAATAGGAAAGGAACACAATTATGCAATGATTAAAAGTTCACCTCGGATTCACTGTAAGTTCTTTTTTTGACAGCATGAGTAGTCAATAATACTCTTGCCTTGCAGTGCAAAAGTCCCAGGTTTAGATGTCAGCAGAACCCTGACCGAGGGTTCACCCATTGCATTGGATTTCTCATTCCTGAACTCTCATGGCTAGTACCTTGAAATACTGGGAGCTATATGGAGCATCAGAAGGCCACTCCTCAAGAGGAGGTTGAAGGGGGGTTATGTTAAAAGGAACCAGAGGTGAGAAAGATATGGAAGCTGCCCTATTTATTTCCTTATAAACAATACCAGTTGCCTGACAGAGGCGCTAAGCTGACTGAAGCTGCTTACAAGTGTCTCATTGTTCCTGTTTATAGCCTGATGAAGTGGGTTGAACCCACGAAACGCGTTGCAAAATATTGGAGTATATAAATAAATCGTTAATTTGTCGTAAACTCGACCTTTACTTGTGTCTGCATCGGGGAGGTAAGTCCACCTATTACCTCCCTGTTTTTTAAACATTTTATCTACTTTTATCCTTCTGGCGCCTCTGTAACATTGTTTACAATACCAGTTGCCTGGCAGTGCTGCTGATCTTTCTGGTCAATAGGGTCTAAATAATACACCTAAAACAAGCATGCAGCTAATCTTGTCTAAACTGCATGCTTGTTCAGGGTTTATGGTTTAAAGTATTAGAGGCAGGGGATTAGCAGGACAGCCGGGAAATGTGCATTATTTAAAAGGAAACACACATGTCAGCCTCCATATCCCTCTAGCCTTGTGTTCCCTTTAAGTATCCAGCAGCTCCCTGTTCTGTTGCTGCCTGGAATGTGTACTAGGACTATATTGCACTTTCCCTGTCTACCAGCCAATGACTTTCTGCCGTTTTTGAGTCCATGCAATGTAACTCCATATTTAAGGATTCCAGTCATCATAACAGTTTGACAGAATTTAAGTTCCTATGAGGCCTCTGCTTACCCCCTGAACTCCTGATCTTGATTCCTTTTATTGTGATTACAAGCTTCTCACCAAATACTCTGTTCATTTCAGACCTGATTGTACTATTAATTTTTAGTGTTGGCATTCGAATTTGGAATGTTGTTCCGAGTTCACCCGAACACCACACTTCAGCACCTTTCAGCACTGTCCCTGTGGACAGGGTCAGGGGAGATTACTTACTTGCACTTCATGGCACGTTTCATGGGACACTAATACTTCCTTCTTTGGAAAGAGTATGTATCTCCCTCCCCGACCCTGTCCACGGGTTCAGTGCTGAATGGTGCTAAAGTGTGGTGTTCCCGTGAATTTGGAACAATGTTCTGAATTTGAACAGCAACACTACTAATGTTGTACTTTATCACTTTCCAGGCTTCTGAACCTGGAACTCTAAACTACACACAGTGCATTGCAAATCTTCCTACTAGGGCAACAGAAGGGTATTATAGATTAGTCCTCATCAGGTCTCCATGGAAATTATCACAAACATACTAGAAAGCACCATGTGCCAATAACAGCTATAGACCTACTGTATATTCACATCACTGAGGTAATAAAAAAAAGTTTCATTTAACATGAATATGCTGAACTAAAAATAAGTGGTTCATATCAAAACTCATTAACTACAGATAATACAAAAAGTGGGGAAATCCTTCATGGTTTTGGTTATGTAGCACTTATCCTGTTGACAGTTTTCATAGAATTGCTGCATTTTTATAAATATCTGCAAAACTGATCAAACCTCTCTGTAAAAGGTACATTGTGATGTATGTACTCAGATGATCATATTTGTATATGTCTCTACCCTAAAGGCGTTCTTTCTGGAATTAAAGGAAAAAAAAAACCTTCACTGGGCGGTTCTCGTAGAAGCAGCCATTTCATTTCTCATGTGCCATACTAGTTTAAGCACAATAACTCAGTAAAGGGTATTGGGACTAGTTTATTCTATGACTGCTTGCTCGCACAGGTATTTTCCATTGTAACAGATACCTTTGAGGATAGGCATATTTTCAAAATATCAGCTATTTTAACTTGACAGTGCAATTTTGTGATTGATTCCATTTAAGTAACGATTATCACTACAAAGTATAGTACAGTAACTATTTTAAGTTGTCACTACAGCAGATTCATAACACATAAACATAACACATAAACACATAAGACTGTAGATTTAATGAGTAAATTCAGCATGTTCAGACAGCACTGCCTGCAGTCAGTGATGGGAGATAGGAGACAGGCCTGTGTGTCAGCATGAGTGAGCAGCATATCACAGAGTCTGCCTCCTGTCTCCCAGCAGTAAGTTTCTGTGGCACGGGGGGGGGGGGGGGGGGGGAGAAGCTGCACCAATGCTGCCTAATGTTTACAAGCAGAGACGGTATCTGAATTTCATATACTACAAAATGTATTCATAGCAAGATAAATGCTGAGGGCACAAAGCAGGAGGCAGAAATGTTTCTTGCTTTATCTAATACTTCCAAACGTCATATTTTTTGTTTCTCCAAGCACTACGCTGACGATAAGGTCCACAGGACATCAAAGCCAGTGAACATTCCTTCTATTACAAAAAACAACTCTACTAGAGCAAGCAAACCTTTAATCATCCATTAGAATGGTAATACCTGGGTGGTATTTTATTGGTTGCTGGGGGTCACATGATGTGAAATGATCATCAGAGTCCAATAACAAGTTGGGGGGAATGCAGAGCCTAGTATTGTGAACTGACTGAAGGCTACTTTTTATTTATCTTAAGTCAGCCTCTAAAAACAATAGTAAATTTGCTAAAAAAGGCATTTCCCTTCCTGTCTTGTGTCCACAGTGTTCAGCTGCAAAACAAATGTTGCATTGCACATGTTCTACCAATGGAGGCAGGCAAATATATTCATTTGTACTGAATGGAGCCAAGGTCGTACACCACCATGGCCAGCAGCAATGCTGAGCTTTGCATATCCCTTGGCATTGCTGCCTGTGTGAACAGCACTAATTGTTTTTATTTGACAAGGATTGTTGTTTTTTTTTTTTTTTTTAGAATTTGGGTATTTTAGACATTAAGAAGAAATTTTTTGGATGATAGAAAAAGTGTGTCTCAGTGCCCAAATGCAATTGTAGATCATACCTGCTTTCTTGTTAACTACGGCAACCCTTTACAATTACGGTAGGTATTTTTTCTTAGAAATGTACATTATCCCGCTGTTTTTAAATGGTAAAAGAAGTATAGTATGCTGTTGCTTGCGTCTTAGTTGAGCGTTTGCTAAAATACCAAAGCTAAAAATATTCTAACACTCTGAATATTACAGTGTGTTAAATATATTCTTACATAAAAGAAGGGTGGTGATGTTAAGACTGTAAAAGAGCAATAGCTACTATTTATCTGCCTTATATAAGCCAACTTTTATTACAAAACCCAATGACACTCTTTTTTATGGAGCATGGTACCATACAGCATACTATACTGTAATCCAAGAGCATAGCTGTATGTCATGCCCCTATCCCCAAAAAACTTAGATGTAGCCCCCCTCCCAATATTCACTTCATCATTTATGACCTTGTGGGTGGTTACAATTGTAGACATTGTAATCTTCTCACACTAATAACAAGTGTGCCACAAAACCACATGATCTGATGGAGGGACCACTTTATCAGAGGAGGTGAAGTGTAATTTGGGTTCCCTTACAGCTCTGCACCCCCCCCCCCCCCTGCAGTTGCAGGAACTGCTCCCAAGTTGTTATGATGTAATCTGTTGTTTTTTTAAACTGTGGCACTTTCCCTCTGCGTGTATGTGTGGCACACTGCTCAGCTCAGCTCAGCTCATATTGGCTTTCATTTTTTTTACTGGTAATGTAGGTGGGTGATACTCAAGGTCCTTATTAACAATATAGGTATCACTAGGCACTTGAATGGTATTATGTGACTTTGCATAGATATTCTATTAACCACTTTCCCCACCACTACAGTATATCTACGTCAGCTGTGGCACTCTCCAAGCCACAGCCACGTAGATATACTGACCTGCCTTAAGCCCTTTTGTGCAGGGACAGGTGCGCTTCAGAGCGCACCCCCCGGCACTGTCGGTTGCCTTACTAATTGGCAAAAGGGAACATATTCCCTTGTAGCCAATTAGTGACCCCCCCGCGGATGAACGATCACCGCTGTAACAAACAGCGTGATCCTTCATCTCCCCCTCCTCCGTGCACAGATGGCTAAAAAAAATGTAAATAAAGCCGCCTCTCTCACCTTACCTCGTTCCAGCGATGAGCCTGCAGCCTGAGCATCCGATCCCAGCTCTGAACTCAGCCGCGTATTGCCGGTGACCCGGGTCCCGGCTTGATGACGTCACCCGGGTCACCGGCAATACGCGGCTGAGATCAGAGCTGGGATCGGATGCTCGGGCTGCAGGCTCATCGCTGGAACGAGGTAAGGTGAGAGAGGTGGCTTTATTTACATTTTTTTAGCATCTGTGCACGGAGGGGCTGCCTAATGGGGGGGGGGGGGTCATACATCTGGCTACCCACACTGGGGGGGGGGGAGGGGGGGGGGGTTGGGGGTGCAAAAAACTGCCAGGCATCTGGGTAACTGGGGGGATGACATCTGACAATGGGGGATCATTTGATTATCTGGGGGAGGGGGTAACCTAATACTGGGGGCACATCTGGCTATAATTGGTGGGGGGGGCAATTCTGGGGGTACATATGGCTATAAAGGGGGAAATTTTATCCGGGGGACACAACTGCCTATAATGAGGGGTGCCAATCCTGGCAGCGTTACTGTCTCTCTGTACTGGGGGGTGGTAGATACATGGGACACATCTGACTATACCGGGGTGCCGATATTGGGGTCAAATCTGGCTAAACTGGGAAGGTTGGGCTGATACTCGGGGCACATCTGACTATATTAGGGGGGACATTAACTGGTGGAATGGTTTTATAAACTGTGGTACTTTTTATTTTTAAACTGGAATTGTTAAAAACTGAGAAATAATGCATTTTTTTAATTTTTGTTCCCTTTTTTCAATTAAAATGCCTAGAAAACAAAATTGTTCTTGGGACTAAATACCCCCCATTGAAAGCCTGGTTTGTCTTGAAAAAAACGATATATAGATCATTTAGGTGTAGTGAGTAGGGATAAAGTTATTGCTGATTGAATAGGGACACCGCTAAAGCGTCAAAACTGCTCTGGTCAATAAGGGGAAAACAAGGTCTGGATGCGAAGTGGTTAAAAACCCAAAGGCATAGCAATAGCCATAGCAGCCATAGCATCTGCTATGGGGCCCTGGAGCATAGGGGACCCAGGTGGTACGTGATTTATTCACCATTCATTTTCTTGTGTTCCTTGACCCGATGAATTTGTCTAAGTGCCCATGGACTAAATGCAGTGTAGATCGCATTGGAATTTTAATTGCCCAATTTACTCATATCCATAGGGTAAGGGTAGGTCGCATTGCTGAAGAATGCCTACATCTGCGGGCCTCATGAAAATTTTGCTATGGGGCCCCATAATCTCTAGCTACGCCACTGTCAAAACCAGAACAGTTTTAATGGTAAAAGTTAAAGCCTATGTCAGTGTTCTGAGTGCGCAGACTTTTCTTCACTTCCTGACGTGATGTTACCCACAGGTCCACTTTGAGATGAGCCTCCTGCTTCCCTCTACTGAATACAACTTCCATATTATCTACAAGAGTTTAGAGATGCCTTGGCAGGCTCACTTATTGACTGGAATAGAAATGTATGAAAAATGCACTTTAGTTTGAAACACTATTATAGGAAGTGTGTAGCAGGTGTTCAGACATCACAGCAATTTCAAAGCTGATGGCTTGCAGAGTGTCCACCATGAGCAAGACTAGCGGGTTTTCAGAGCAACAGGAGACTTACCAGCAACTAACTGGGGAACACTTATCCATAATTGCATTGCACATATTTAAAGCTTTCAGTTAAACACATACCTATAAGACCTTGTATCCCTGGCAATCCCTTTGGTCCTCTTCCTGGTAATCCTCTCTCTCCTCTTTCTCCAGAGTCACCTACAACAATACTTGAGAGGATTAATAAAGAGCAGGTGACTGGATGATGTTCCTATATAGCAGAAATCATTTCCCTTTGCTTTCCTCCTACTATTAAAAGCATTCTGTATTTCAGACACACAATAGCTTGCACTGCATGACTCTTCCCTGGGGATCTGGAATTATGAATCATATGCCATTTATGCAATTATGCAAAGCAGCCTTGAAAGCAGTGGCAGAATATAAATATGAAAAATTAGATTCTTCTTTCACACAATAAATATAGCAAAGGTTAAAGTACAAATTAAGAATCATGTTGAAAAGGAAATATATTCTGATCTTCCCCATCCTTCAGCTTTGTAAATAGCCTGACAACAAAAAAACTCTCTGCAAGTGTTTCTTGGAGCCTGGTACATTAAAATGAGAATCTGAAGATGTATTGACACTTTCATGCTGCTGTGTGAAAGTGTCATATAGCACTGAGATCGTCTCGGCGGGTAGACTTTAATGTCTGCTGCCTGCTTGCAGACACAGTAATGCTGATTTTACACTGCTCTGCTACATACAGATATACAGTGTATGCACTGCACAGTAATCTAATAAATTAAGCTACCAATGATATACTGCAGACACCAGAGTTTATAGCAAAGTATCGTAAAACTAGTGTAAACCATTTCAGACTTGATATAATGTAAATGTGATTACCCACCTGCTTTTATATCTTTGGGACTACATGCTACATTATTTTGCTGTGACATGATCTGTAAATATGATTAGCTTATTGGAAGAGTTTTCTATCATCTCAATTAAGAATTACAATGTGCCCGCTGCTTTAGCTGAGTGTTATAAATCAGGCTGAGAAAGGTGAACGTCAGAAGGACAGAGCAATTCTATTTTGTTTATTCTCCTGACGGTGTACATGAAATGTTTAACCACTTCTGTACCACTATGGGTTTTGCTGATCGGTGCTGCGTGGGCTCTCCAGCCCGCAGCACCGATCAGATAGCAGCCAGGTCGATCAGACTTCCCCCCTTTTTTCCCCACTAGGGGGATGTCCTGCTGGGGGGGGTCTGATCGCCGCCGGCTGCTTGCACTTGCGGGGGGGGGCTCTTCAAAGCCCCCCTCCGCAGCGTTTCCTGGCCTCCTTCCCCTTCCCTCCCTCTCCCTCCCCCTGTGAGCAGCGCAGGACGGATTTCCATCCTGCGCCTGATGGGATAGGCTTTAGCCTATCAGATGCCGGCGATCCCCGGCCAATCAGAGGCCGGGGATCGCCGATCTCCTCTACGGCGCTGCTGCGCAGCAGCGCCGTATACATGTAAACACCGGGGAAGATCTTCCCCGTGTGTTTACATTTACCCTGCGAGCCACCGATCGGCTCGCAGGGTGTTCACGGAGACACCCTCCGTGAACTGACATGGAACGGCCGCTCGTACGAGCGGCCGTTTCCATGGAATACACTTCAGGATTCAGGGGCGTACATATACGCACCGAGAATCCGGAAGTGGTTAAGCTGACCTGAACTCAGACCTCCTCTTTGCTCTAAAAGATACACAACAGAATAATAACCTTTAAACAAAAAACATTTATTTGTTACAACTGATACAAATCCTGATGTACTATGGCATCTCCTAGCATCTCCTGATGTACTATGGCATCTCCAGATGTACTAAGGCATGTCCTAGAATGCACTGTTACTACTTCCTTATTCATGGAAGCAGACATATTGTTTACCGCCTGTGCTTATCTGCCATAGGCGGTCATTTGACACAGGAGGGATAAAATGACAACTTGAGATTAGACACAAATGAGGGGGAATCAGACAGCCTAAACTCTCTGAATACATGCAGGGTGCATTTCTATATGTTTTCCTTCTCCTGAGTTCAGGTCAGGTTCACTTTAATAAATAATTGACTATTATGAAAATCTATTTGCCCATGCGTGTGTTCATACATCAAGGTTTTTGCTGCCTTCATGCAAGAGTTTGATTAAAAGTGGTGGGAGTGGTTAAGGTAGTGTGGGGTGGAGCCAAAATGTATGCAGGGATTTAAAAAGGTATGTAAAAAATCAGTACAGTATAAGAAGTGTTATACATAAGCAATTATAGAGACACAGCAAATGCTTAGTACATTAAATGAGGGTTGGAGAAGTTGGTGTAGGAAGGGAGAGTTGGTTAATAAACATGATAAAAACAAGTATCACATATTTATTTAATATGTCATCTAGCATACATGAGTATGAATAAGCACCTGATTTACAAAGGTATCACCCAGCACCTCCTGATGTACTATGGCATCTCCAGATGTACTAAGGCATGTCCTAGAATCTCCAGATGTACTAAGGCATCTCCTAGAATCTCCTGATGTACTAAGGCATCTCCTAATGTACTAAGGCATCTCCTAGCATCTCCTGATGTACTAAGGCATCTCCTAGCATCTCCTGATGTACTAAGGCATTGCCTAGCATCTCCTGATGTACTAAGGCATCCGCAGATGTACTAAGGCATGCCCTAGAATCTCCTGATGTACTAAGGCTTCTCCTGATGTACAAAAGCATCTCCTAGCATCTCCTGATGTACTAAGGCATCTCCTAGCATCTCCTGATCTACTAAGGCATCTGCAGATGTACTAAGGCATCTCCTAGAATCTCCTGATGTACTAAGGCATCTCCTGATGTACTAAGGCATCTCCTAGCATCTCCTGATCTACTAAGGCATCTCATAGCATCTCCTGATATACTAAGGCATCTCCAGAATGTACTAAGGCATGTCCTAGAATCAGAGCCGGATTAAGGCTAAATGGGGCCCTAAGCAAAGTAACTGATTTGGGCCCCCCCATCATGTCGTAATAGAATCAGAAGATGCAGCTGCACAGCAACATGCCGCACACACCGGGGCAGTCGAGCTACTGGTTGCTATGGGCAACAGCCCGCATTCCTCTGTGGGTGCACAATGCAGGGAATAGCAGCGGCAAAATGCAGAGTGAGAGATGAATGGCTGGGACATTTGCACTCAGGGGCTGGGGCACCCCTGTGAAGAGGGCACCAGATATCAGAGCAGCAGCACTTTCCCTCTGCATCTCCAGCCTGACAATAGCAGAAAGCTCTGGACACCGCCAAACCTGGAAGCCGTTCCCCAGACAGAAGTACATACCCACCCCCACCACCGAACAACCGATTTCCTCCCAAACTAGACAGCCACCATGCAGCCTCCATCCCAGTGAATACGATAGTCCAGCAGAGAAGGCAGCCGCAGCGGGGGAGAATGACAGCACCAGATGACTCACATTCACCTATTGCGATCCAAGTAATAGAGGTCCCGTCATCCGGAGCCCATCTGTCTCCTCTAGAGTGCTGCCGCTCTGTTACTACTACTATTACTACTTCCTACTTCCTGTCTGATCTGAGAATCAGGAAGTTTAGAGCGAGCGGCTGCACTGTAGAAGAGACAGATGGGTTTCAGATGACGGGATCTCTATCGCTTGGATCATGGATAGGTGAGTGAGCGTTTGCCATCTGCTGCTATCATTCTTGCTGCAGCTGTGGTTCTCTGTGGGAAGGGAGGGAGTAGAGGGCAGCGGCAGAGCACACAGTAGCAGGAGGGGGACCTAGGAGGAGAGCCTGGCTCTGAAGACAATCAGCAGCACATGGCATCATTTGACAAGACAAGAGAAATAACATTTATATCGCGCTTTTCTCCTGGCAGACTCAAAGCGCCAGAGCTACAGCCACTAGTACGCGGCCCCATAGGCAGTAGCAGTGTTAGAGAGACTTGCCTAAGGTCTCCTACTGAATAGGTGCTGGTTTACTGAACAGGCAGAGCCGAGATTCGAACCCTAGTCTCCTGTGTCAGAGGCAGATCCCTTAAAGGGACTCTGAGCAGTGCCTGTGGGTATGCCTTTAAGCATACCCACAACTAATTAATTACATCCTCACACCTACCAGCATGATGTTTGTAATTATATCCCCCTGGGTTCCTTATATTTCATTGCATTGTGCTGAATGCAGCTGCCGACTTTGGAGAAAAGTCGTCCCGTGTAATACAATGTAACTATGGAAAGATGCATATCATTTTGAAGCTCTCTTTCTCCTCTTTCCAATGATAGATAAACTGCCACCCTACGCCTTTTAGTTTTTGCTATTTTGGAAATTGCCATGGCCGCGATTTTGATCGTGCAAATAGCGAAAACTAAAAGGCATAGGGTGGTTTATATATCGTTGGAAAGAGGAGAAAGAGAGCTTTAAAATGATATGCATCTTTCCATAGTTACTGTACTGCTCAGAGTCCCTTTAACCATTATACCATCCAGCCACCGCTGACAGGATGGCGAGGGCTGGTTTATGTGCTGATGGGGCCCCTTTGACTCTGAATGGGGGCCCCAAGCGACTGCTTTTGTTGTCTGGTCGGTAATCCGGCCCTGCCTAGAATCTAAAGCATCTCCTAGAATCTCCTGATGTACTAAGGCATCTCCTGATGTACTAAGGCATCTCCTAGAATCTCCTGATGTACTATGGCATCTCCTGGTGTACTAAGGCATCTCCTAGAATCTCCTGATGTACTAAGGCGTGTCCTAGAATCTCCTAAAGTACTAGGGCATCTCCTGATGTACTAAGGCATCTCCTAGCATCTCCTGATGTACTAAGGCATGTCCTAGAATCTTCTGATATACTAAGGCATCTCCAGATGTATTAAAGAGAACCTACAGTCACCCCAAAAAATGAGATGAACTCACCTGGGGCTTCCCCCAGCCCCCTGCAGACGATCGGTGCCCTCGCAGCCCCGCTCCAATTGGCCCAGGACCCGCCAGCGAACACTTCCGGTTTGGCCATCACTGGCCAACAGGCCATGGGAACACGAGTGATTGTTCGAGTTCCCAGCCTGTATATCACCACCAATGCTGCTATTGCGGCCAGGAGGCCGCACCGCACCGGGCTGCGAGGGCACCGATCGTCTGCAGGGGGCTGAAGGAAGCCCCAGGTGGGTTCATCTCATTTTTTTTGGGTGACTTTAGGTTCACTTTAAGGCATGTCTTGACATACTAGGGCATCTCTTGACATGCCTGCTCAGTAGCACAAAGCCACTCATGCAAGGCTTAATGTGCAGGCATAGCCGTACCGCACATGCACAGTATGGCGACGCCCGTGCTTGAAGAGGAGCATAGTCCCAATTAGATTACCGACAAACCTTTGTCAGTAATCTTTGAAGGGTCCGAGAGAGGCAACATGAGACCGGAGGATGCCATGACAAGCCTCTATAGGAAAAAAAAAAAAGGTTTCCCTCTTCTTAGGTGCGGTACCTCTTCTTAGGTAAGTATGTGATTTTGTACCCGAGCTTAGGCTCAGTTACATTGTAAAGCTGGGGAGTGAAAAGGAACATAACAGGACCAGGAAATCTGGACTATATGTTTTAAGGTGTCAGCTTTTTGGTGATAAAAGCTTGCAGCTTTCACCTGGGCCATATCGGAGCACAGCAGGGATTTCTAAAAGATTAGTGAATTTGAGTTTATGCTGCTGCCGTTGCATACACAATAACAGCATGTGCTTTTCTTTAATAAATCCAGAACTATGAAGTTAGCCTGAAATAAAGGTTTGCACTCCAATTACATGTAAATGAGTAAGGGTTACACTACTGCTAATTCACTAACCTTTCAAAAACCCTTACCATGTTTTGTTATGACCCATGCTAGGAATGCTAAAATGTGGCACTTAGAGACTTTTAAAAATGTAGATTAGGTTTTCTGGATGACTTTTGTTCTTTATCCTTAGTACATGGCATACTGTATATTTCAACAATTCATCAATTTGTGGAAAACAGTTTGCTCATCTTAAAAAGCCCAGTAAGTCCACAAAGGTAATAAGTTGTAATCACCTCAGAGTCAGACTAGCAGCTGCTTTCGAAGCCCTTGGCAGACCATCAGTGTTACTAAGCAACAGGTGCCGTGCAATAATCACCCTGGATACTTAACATAGAAATACTTGTACTTTTGAAGTAGCAGAGAGAAAAACCCTCAGGAATATGCAGTTATCAACTAATAACCTTCTAAAAATTGGCATTATGCATAAAGAAGTGGTTCTTTAAACATTAAATGTATTCTTGTAAATAAGCTTTCTAAACTTTCATCCTACAGTGACTTACTGCCACGTTTAGTCATTCTGTGGTAATTGCCGGTGACACAGGTAGTATAATTCATGAGATTATGCTGAGATCAAACCTTTACACCTGCACTGTAAATAATTAAAGGACTCTGACTTCACAAGATTATAATGCTACAGACATTTTTATCTCCCTGCAGGGGTACAGTCTAGCATTTTGTGAATTCATTGTATCTTCAAGTCCTGGCCAAGAGATATAAGTCACATCTCCTTTGGGTATTCCTTAGTAAGCTTTCTTTATGGTGCTATTCTTATATTTACTTTAGTTAGGACAGTCTTTGAAATAAGGTTTGTTGAACTTCTCCAGCACCTTAATAAATTGCTACCTCACTGTACCTCATATTTTCTAACAAATGCTGTTATTTTTTCTATTACGGTGAATTTACACATCATGAGACAAGATGGTTGTTCCTATTAAAAACTTCCCCATCTATCAAACCAGAGTTGGCATGTTTAATTTAATGTCACCTACATTTTTTTTGTTCTTAAAATTACTTGTCATCCTGCAGTAACATTTGTGTGACATTAAATAATCATATTAAAAGTGGCTTTTATTATAGAATGAAACACATTTTTCATTAACTAAATTGTAACTATAGTCACTCCATTTACTGTACCTAAAATAAATGCAATTCACTAATTGTAGCATAAAATACACAGCACTGCAAAATTCATATAAGTGTTAAAGTCAAAAGACTTTACTTTAATTTTCATTGGGTGGTGATAAATAACTGTGCCTACAGGAAGTTGCAGATACATGGTGAGAGGAAAAAAGAACTGCCTCTTGATGCTGATTTCCCTCCTACCATGCAGTGGCATAACTACAATCTATGGGGCCCCCAGTGAAATTTTGATCGGGCCCCCAAATGTCCCCTTGCCTGCCCTTGGTGGACCTTATGGCTTTGGGGCCCATCTCACAAGGGTAAAACAAGTGTGGCCATCATGAGCTTCACACCCATAACAAGTATAGCCACAAAAACACCTGATCCGGAGGATAGTTCCCTATATAGGAGAAAGGGAAGGTTAGTAGATGGGTCCTCCCACAGCTCTGGGCCCTCTACAATTGCAGGGGCTGATCTCCTCTAGTTATGCGATTCTGATTCTACATTCTGCTACTACTGGGTGCCCTTCCTCTCACACTAACCCTCCCTATATCTATACCAAACACGGTTACCCGGTAACTTACCACGCACTGCTCTCTCCAATACAATCTCTGCCCACCATCACTTTGGTTATGCTTGTTACCTCCTGGGTCCAGATTATCCACTGGGTGCTGCTATAGCCGCTATAGCCACAATTAGAGATGTAGCAAACGGTTCGCCAGCGAACGGTTCCAGGCGAACTTTGGGGGTTCGCATTCGCCTGGACTAAACAAACTTTTGCGGAACTTGGATTCGCCCCATAATGCACTATGAGGGTCAACTTTGACCCTCTGCATCACAGTCAGCAGGCACATTGTAGCCATTCAGGCTACACTAAGCCCTGGAGCCCCACCCCCCCTTATATAAGACAGGCTTGCCGGCCATTACACTCACTCGTGTGCCTGCTAGAGACAGACTAGGGACAGCTGCTGTAGACTTGTCCTCCTAGGGAAAGATTAGTTAGGGTCTTTGTCTTGGCATAGCTGATTGTTATTGCTAAAATAGCACCCCTCAACAGCTCTTTTGAGAGCTAATGTTTTCCAGATGTGTTTTTTTTTTGTATGTGTGTTGCTCACTGACATTATACAGCCCTATCTGTTGCAGCTGGACCTTGGTAATTGTTAGTACTGTGCCAGCCAGGCCCTGCCTAACTATCTATACTGGGACACCTACCTATGCCTACCTAACTACTGGGGCACCTACCTATACTAGGGGACCTACCTATGCCTACCTACCTATACTGGGTCTCCTACCTATGCCTAGCTAACTACTGGGTCTCCTACCTATGTCTAGCTAACTACTGAGGCACCTACCTATGCCTACCTACCTATACTGGGACTCCTACCTATGCCTACCTACCTATACTGGGACTCCTACCTATGCCTAGCTAACTACTGGGACACCTACCTATGCCTACCTACATATACTGGGACTCCTAACTATGCCTACCTACCTATACTGGGACTCCTACCTATGCCTAGCTAACTACTGGGACACCTACCCATGCCTACCCACCTATACTGGGACTCCTACCTATGCCTACCTACCTATACTGGGACTCCTACCTATGCCTACCTACCTATACTGGGACTCCTACCTATGCCTACCTACCTATACTGAGACTCCTACCTATGCCTACCTACCTATACTGGGACTCCTACCTATGCCTACCTACCTATACTGGGACTCCTACCTATGCCTACCTACCTATACTGGGACTCCTACCTATGCCTAGCTAACTACTGGGACACCTACCTATGCCTACCTACATACAAGAAGATAATAAGGTTGTTGCTTCATTGTGGACAGACCAAATTTGATCAGCTGGACAGTCACTGTTGTTCTATCATTGAGCTACCACAGCCCAGCGACCATATGGGCTTGAAAACCGCCATGGCCTACACTCTCGCCACGATACGCACCAGTCCAGCACGGCCGTCACTACGCAAACAGCTGTTTGCGGTGCGTTACACAGTGAGTTTGGTGCGTCAGTGTGAAGCAGAACTCTAATTACACTCTCTGATTGATGTATACACATGCAAGATGTTTGAAAGCACTTTAGGCCTGCAATTTAGCATTCAATGTCATTTCTGCCCTTAAAACGCTGCTTTGCGTTACATCCAGATTTTTCCCCGGGACTTTGGGCATGTATCCCACTCTGCCATGCCCCCCTCCAGGTGTTAGACCCCTTGAAACATGTTTTCCATCACTTTTGTGGCCAGCATAATTTTTTCTATTTTTCAACGTTCGCATCCCCATTGAAGTCTATTGCGGTTCGCGAACTTTTCCGCGAACCAAACCTTCCGCGAAGGTTCGCGAACGGGGTTCGTGAACCGGAAATTGGAGGATTGCGACATCTCTAGCCACAATTACTATTGTGGTCTATGTGGCACTCAAGTTAATCAATACCTGCCACAACTATCCCTACTTCTTCTGCCACAATGGATGACCAGCATGGTACCAAATACTACAATAATGCTATCTAATAGCAGACAATATTTTTTAAATATACATAATTATGCAAAATGGTGCACCATCCCTCTTTATCAGCCACACATCTGAAATTGCAGAATCATTTTTTAAGTATTAGTCCAGGTTCGCTAATATGTATGATCTCTGGTATCATCCTTTGTTGCATTGTACTGTGCCTTCCCTACTTTGCAGTGGAAGGCTTTTAGCTGTGAATAGAAAGAGACTTTAAGGAAAAATCACTATCAGGAGATTTCTCCTTAGTTACTAAGGAAACATTATCATGAGAAAGTTTGCCTGCACACTTTGACCAAGAGTTTCATGGCAATATTGAACGTGCTGTATGCATTAAACTCTTGACATCATCCAATTATAGATACAGAGCAATAAATGTGCATAGACAAACATTCTGTATTTGAAGAAGGTTCTATGCCCTGCATGCTGGAATGCAGGCCACATGCTGTGTTTTTGGAACCCTTTGTCAGTGGAGAGCACTGCATACTCAAATGTCCTATGTTGACAAATCCTTCACAAAAGTAAAAGTCTATAGGCAAGCTGCCTTTTTGTTTCTGAGCTCACTGAAATAATCAGATTGCACAATGATTGTTCCACCATGATGCCCTGTTGTGGAATATGTTTTGGTTAGCAAGAATACTATCACTTACCCTTTGGACCTTTAAGACCAAGTTCCCCAGGAGGACCTTTGAGACCTGGAAGTCCTCTTGGTCCAAGGTGTCCTGGTAGACCATTATCACCAGGTTGTCCAGGAGGACCAGGTGGACCTGGCTTCCCAGGGAGGCCAGCAGCTCCAGATTCTGGTCTTCTTAGACTGGCTGCCATGTTTGCTAATTGGTCTGTAAAAATGACAATTAAAATACAAGAATAATATAAAAATAATAATAATACTCATAAGTTAATATATTATTTGCCCTTTTTTTTTAAATAAAAGCGGATCTCCAGCCTAAAGAAAATAACTAGCAGGGTTCTGTAAAAGAAGGTTATAGTTACCTACGCTGCCTTGTCCTGCAAAGCCGTCCCAAAGGAAGACCCCACATCTCCCCACCTCTGGCGCAGGGCTCCTGTCTCATCTTTCTCCCCCGGAGAAAAACGTCAAGATGTTGGAGTTTTTCTCCAGGTAGAGAGGGGAGGCGGGGCCATGCACCAGAAGTCGGATGATGGGGGGTCTACAGGACGGCTTTGTGGGACAAGGCAGGGCAGATAACTATAACTTTCTTTTACAGAAACCCTGCTAGATTTTTTTCTTTAGGCTGGAGATCTGCTTTAACTGTTTTTCAGTATTGACTGTCCAGTTCTATTGAGCCTAGAGGTGTTTTTAGTGAAAAAAATGAAGACATTAATTTGTTACAGGTAAATTCCTCTTTTTTCAGAAAACTGTAATAAACATAGATCAAGGTAGCAAAAATCCTTTGTAATTTCATTGAAATGTATTTTTTTTATTTCAATATAGAGTCAGCTATGACAGTAAGCTCACACTGCATTTTATTTTCATCCATGGCAACAAAACATATTTCCCAGAAATGTAAAAATCTGCACATGTTGGAGAGATTGGCAAAAGGTCATAAAATACCAATCGGGACGTTTTTGCTCGGACCACTATGAACAACATAGTTTTATATGCACATAAAACCAATATAAGCAATCTGAAGTTTGCCATTAATCTATGCAATATAATTATATGACTATATAAACAGAGTAAGCTGTGGTGCATCACGTGTAAAAGAACACACAATGCAGTGTTCCGAAATGGCAAGACAGAAAAATGCTTAAAGGGAATCGTAAGTGAAAAAAAGCAGTTTAACCAACCTGGGGTTTCTCCCAGCCCTCTGCAGTCGTCCAGTACCCTGCCCATCATCCCACGACCCTCCAGTCAGCCGCAGCGCCCCTTTGAAAGCTGGTCAGTCACGGGCTACTTTTTTACATACTATGCAAATTGCATCACATTTCCATGCATGGGATCATGATGAGGAAGCGCACAGACCACACATACAGCTGACAGAAGGTTGCTGCAGATGACCAGAGGATCGAGGAATGACAGGAGTGGATGAAGTTCCTAATTTTACAACAACCTTTGATTCCTCCCCCTCCCCCCATCTCTGCAATTATGCGCACATTTTGTGGAAAAGGGTAGGGAGAGGATGAGTGGAGTAGCATCAGCCATGGGGTACATGTTATATCAAATTAAAAAGCTGCAAGAGATCTTAGTGGAGCTCCAGAATCCAAAATACCCTGTGGACTACAGACCACCTGAAACAAAATTGTATTAATATAGAGGGTGCCATATTGCACCCTGTGCTCTAGATACGAAATTTGCAAGGAATGCGAATTCGCATATGCATATATGACTTTTTTTAATGCAAATGTGCATGTGCATTTTTTTCCTTTTTTCTACAATGTGATTCAAGAATTCAATATTCATTTATAATTTATTCAGTGTTTGCCCATTGCGAAATCTTTACTCTCCCTGATTTTCATTCTGAAATGTATCACTGGTGGTGACATCTTTAGTCCTGCCAAGTGATCTCTGCAGAATGTTTGTTTACTGAGAATTCTATGCACACAGTAAGATAGGGCTTGCTTGGCAGTTGGAAAAAGCCGTTATTTCCCACAATGCAACGAGGTTCACAGACAGCAAACTGTCAGGGCCACGGTCATAGGCATAGCATCACACTGTGGGAGGGGTTTCACCACAATATCAGCCACACAGATTTTTCTTGATGATCTATTCAGGTAAAAGTAAAGATTTCATGTGGGAAAGAGGGTATCGGCTACTGATTGGGATGAAGTTCAATCCTGGGTCACAGTTCCTCTTTAAGTTTAGATTTCTTGGTACTATTCCGTTAGCCGGGCGCAACCACCAGGTGGTGTTAATTATTATTCCCCCTCCAGGCTGTCATGGATAGTAGGGAAAGATGTAACTGGTGGAGTTTTATCGGCACCTAGTAGATGCGCCCGGCTAACGGAAAAGAACCGATTTGTTTTCTCCTTTCAGGCTCCCTGTAATACGTAATTTAACAAAAAAAACGAGGATTGTTTGTTCTGAAGACTCACTTCCATTTTATAAACAGTTGCTGATAAGCCAGGTGAGCAGCCATTAGCACATTTGAGCATTCAGCTACTGCACATACTTGTAAAACAAGTTGAACAATCAAGAAAAAGTTGCTTGCTATTGTTCACACAACTGATAAAACTGATAAGACATCAATCCAACAGTTGGATTGATGTCTTATCAGTCTTATCAGTTGTGTGAAGAATAGCAAGCAACTTTTTTTTGATTGTTCAACTTGTTTCACAACAAAAGTTGTTTGATAATTGTGCTGCATAAAAGAACGCTGTTGAGCATGTCTATGGGACTTAAGAAGACACAAAAATCAGACCATGGGCTTGATTCACAAAAGAGTGCTAACTGATAGCATGACCGTTATTGCACGAATTTTCACGTTTCGCGCGATCGCGAATTAACGATAACGTTTTCATGCGCAAATGCAAATTTTCACGCGCAAACGATATCATTTTCGTGCAAAGGTTACTGTTATCGTTTCACGCGAAAATTTGCGATCGCGCAAAATGCAAAAATTCATGCAAAACGGCCGTGCCATCAGTTAACACTCTTTTGTGAATCAAGCTCCATATGTGCTTGAAGCCCCATACACACACTCAACAGCTGTCTTCTATGCAGCACAATTGTCAAAAGACTTTTGTTGTGTAACAATTTTTTGCAAGGTGATGAAGTATTTTGTAGAGAAGATAAGAAAAAAAGAATACTGGAAGCACAACAACACAAAGCATCTTAAAATTCAAAGGTTACATTGCAAAGTTAATACTTATAATTTACACTAATAAATATCTTGGCTTAATATTACTACACTATAAGAGAATAGAATAAATCCTTATTTGCCAATTGCAAATCGAATTGAATGGAATCAAATCCCAATCGGACACGTCAAATTTAATCGAATCGTAAATAGAATCGTACTCGAATCTCACAAAGAATCATATCGGGTAGATTGGGCTTTGCATTGAAAGGTTACTGTAATGATCTGCTCAGCTGCCTGTGCAGGCAGGCCGCTTTTTGACCATTGTTTAGGTTTGCATGCTGCAGGACTCTGGAAAGAAGAGCTTCTGTCAGTTTTGCAGCTTGTGCTTGCTGAGGAATTTGCATACGTTGTCATGCAAATTGCCTGGCCACATTCATTGGAGGCGTGTACTATAAGTACTATGTGTTTCCCACAATGCTTGGCTGGTCATAAGGAGTCTTCCTGTGAAACACTCTGGAGGAGTGTCAGCCTTACTCTCTGTTTGAAGATCAGCTTAGAGTAATTCCTGGAAAACTGCACTAGGCAGGTTTCCTTAGTGCAGTTAGGATTGCTTATCTGTTTGTTTGTTCTGTTGCTATTGTCCTGTCCCAGCGGTGGTCGACAGGACATGGTTCTGATCTCTGTTCTTGGAGTATAGCTGGTGCAGCGGTTGCTACCAGCTATCTCTTCTGTTCTGTCTCCTGGGATCGCGCTTGCCACTTTTCGCTAGCGCTGTGGATCCTTCTGTTCTGTCTCCTGGGATCGCGCTGGCCACTTTCCGCTAGTGCTGTGGATCCTTCTGTTCTGCTACTCTGTACCTTGGTCACGCTAGCCACTTTCGCTAGTGCTGTGGATCCTATCTCTCGCTTGTCCCTGTTTTCGTGTGTCTGTCTTGTCTGCTACGAACGCTTGCTGGAGGCTCGGTGAGGTAACCGTTAAGCAAGCGCTCGCGTCCTCTGTTTCATGTTTGTCTGTCAATGGTTAGTTAGGCGTGCTTGTCTCTATTGTGCTTATCATGTGGAGACCGCGCACGAACCCGTGCACTGTTGCGAATGAGTGCGGTGTTCGCGTTCAGTTAGCGTTTGTTATTTTCCTTGTTATTCTCATTGTATTATTTGCTGTGCCTTTGCTGACCTCGTATTCTGTTCTGATCTGCCTTGTGTCACGTCTGGCGATCGCACCTCTTGCGATCGCGTTCCTATTTCATATCTGCTGTTGTGTGTGCACTGTCACGGGGTGGCGACTAGGTTGGCGCACACACATACAACCTGTCCCTTTGCTCGTTCTCATTCGCAATCGCTTCTCTTGCGATTGCGTTCTGCGCTTCATACAATTCCTGTCTGGCATTTGTGGAGGTACAGAGGATTGGTTCCTCTGCACTCCTCAGCGCCATCTGCCGACAGGAATTTCCCTCTACCGGTGCATAGCACCTTTTGCTGGGTTCCTGCAATTACACGCTTGTGGAGGATTTTCGCCGTGTCAGCGCACGCGTTGTGCGCTGATCACGGAGAAAGTTCCACAATCGTTACAGTTACATTGCAAAGTTAATACTTATAATTTACACTAATAAATATCTTGGCTTTACATTACTACACTATAAGAGAATAAAATAAATCCTTATTTTTGTTTTATTTGGAGACTAACATACCTTGCAAAACTCTCATACACACTTGTTTGATGTGCTGGTCTGTAGGCTCTCTACCCTAAAAATGAAACAAAATGATTTGTAAAGAGATTTGTGTTGAGCTAAGCAGTTAATAGAAAAGAGACAAAAGCAGTTAAATAAACAAAGGTTGGTAACACAGAAAGAACAGAAGTAATGCGTACATTAATTGTCAAATATTGGGGTGGGGGTGGGGCAATACCTATCTCTTACTCCCTTTCCCCTCCTATTTTCACCTCCCCCCTATTTTTGCCTAACACTAACCTCCCGTCTCCACTCACAACACTAACCTCCCTCTCTCTACTAGTAGCACTAACTTACCCGCTCCTAACACTAACTTTTCCCTTTGCTGTTGGCACAGTGTGGTTGATGCACAAAACATTGGTAATACTGTCGTGCACACATAGCGCACAGCAATATTACCGTTACTTCCACCTGCAGTACTTCAGTACTGTGAGTTACGGTATTATGAGTAACGTGACCATTGCTATGGTAACACGCTTTACTAACGAATGTTAGTAACATGCATTACTGTTGTAATGGTCATGCTACTTAATTACTGCAAGTCACGCTAATAGAGTAACTCGCGGTACTGCAAGTGGTAGTAGCAGTAATATGGTATTACACTATGTCTGCACAACAGTATTAACAATGTTTTGTGCATCAACCCCATATGAGTCCAGCTACAATGTAGACAAGCAGCTCAATACCTATTCGAGCCCCATCCATGCCATTTCCCCTGCCACTCTCACCACCCAACTATATTATAGCCGAGCAGGCGCAGCAAATAGACGTTCGGCTACACAATAGCTGAAAGGTCAGCAATCTGTTAGGTCAAGTGCCAAATTTTAGATCCCCGACGCACCATGTTGTTGTTGTTCAGTTGCTATTCAGTTGTGTCGGACTCTTTGCAACCCCTTGGACCACAGTTTACCAAGCCCCTCTTATATTACAGTCTATGTAGTAGCCAATATGCAAAAGGCACCTGTGCGCCAAAAACTCCTGCTTCAGTCCTTAATATCCTTTTAAAGAACTATGTGGTGCCTGCCAAAGACCAATTCTCTAGGTTCTACATGTGTTACCAGATTAGAGATGAGCTTCGGTGGATTAGGTCTTTGGAATTACATAATTCTTTAAAATATATTAAGCACAGCTACGAGTGCCGGGACTTCAGCTCCGAGTTTATTTCTTATAATGTGCTGGTCACCCAGTCTATCTTACACTAATTTATTTATTTATTGTAGTACAGCAACAAATTTTGCACAATTCGGTTGTTGAAGTATAATGGTATCTTTCTTATTAGCGACACTAGCACTTTTTAAAACCTGGGTTTAGCACTGAAACGTTTTAATATGTGAACTGCAAAGTGATAAGTTGGCATATTATGAAGTATAATGGTGTTGCCATTAAATACATGTTAAATCCAAGCAAAAAACACCCTTCCATAAACAACATTACCCCCCCCCCCCCCCCTCCCTTCCCTTCCCAAGGAGCAGTCCTCTATTCCATACACTGCTACTTCTCACTTCCATGTACAGAAGCAACCATGTTTCATGCAGAAACAATAAGTTTTGAATATGTGGAGCAATCTCCTTTTCCCATGAGTAGGGGACCCCTCTTTTATGTGCATTATGCCATGTGTAGCAGTCAGTTTAGACTCCTATGTGCAGCTCCTTCCCCATGTGCAGCACCCTCTTATTCTGTGTGCTGCTCCTTCCACATGTATGCAGCAGCACCTGTATTCTATGTGTAGCTTCTTCCCCATGTGCAAGAGCCCCCTTATTCCACGCCCAAGTCCATGAGGGCCTTTCACACTGTTGCGGTGCAGTGGGTGATTTTACCGCACTTCACTGCTATGCCAATAAAAGTCTCTAGTGCTTTCATACAGCATGGGGTGCGGTGCGCCGGAGTTTGCCGATCTACTTCAAGCATATGCCAATGTTGATACGCAACCTATGCAATGACCTGCGGCAGACCAGAAGTCATGTACTGTTGGCAAAGGCATTGCAGCGTGCATGCGTGGAAGCATATTTTTACAATACGCTTCTGTTCAAAACAGGAAGTGAGCGCAAGCGAGCAACACTTCCTGTTTGGATGTTGGCCAGAAGGGATTACTGCATATTAACACAGTAATCCCCGAAGGCCTGTTTTTGGCGGTGTTGTGCGGACCCCAGGCCGTCAATCTGCAGTCTGAAACCGGTCTTACCCATGTGCAGCAGCTCCCTTATTCCTGTGCTCAGCTCCTTACCCATGTGCAGCAGCCCCCTTATTCCATGCTCAGCTCCTTACCCAGGTGCAGCAGCCCCTTATTCCATGCTCAGCTCCTTACCCATCTGCAGCAGCCCCCTTATTCCCATGCTCAGCTCCTTACCCATGTGTAGCAGTCCCTTATTCTGTGTAGCTCCTCCCCATGTGCAGCAGTCCCCCTTATTCCCGTGCTCAGCTTCTTACCCATGTTCAGCAGCCAATTATTCTGTGTAGCTCCACCCCATGTGCAGCAACCCCCTTATTCCATGTCCAGCTCCTTACCCATGTGCAGCAGCCTCTTATTCCATGTGTAGCTCCTTCCCCATGTGCAGCAGCCCCCATATTCCATGCCCGGCTCCTTGCCCTTGTGCAGCAGCCCCTAATTCCATGCTCAGCTCCTTACCCATGTGCAGCTGCCCCTTTATTCTGTGCCCAGCTCCTTACCCTTGTGCAGCAGCATCCCATATTCAATGTGCAACTCTTTCCCCATGTGCAGCCTTCCTATTTTTAATTTGAAATGAAGCCTCTCATGTACAGCTAGATGTACAGAGGCGCCAAAAGGATAAAATATGCTAAAATGTTTAAAATATTCGGGTGGTGGCGGTGGACCGGCCACTCAGAAATAGACTCGATGCTGTCGCTTAAGATAAAGACAATTTATTCACAAACTCCATGAACAGAACCGCAACACGTTTCACGGGTATATTCCAGCTTCCTCAGGCAATAAACAGATAGGAGTACACAGTACAGTCTCAAGGTCACGAATAGCGCCTCTGTGACCTTGAGACTGTACTGTGTGCTCCTATCTGTTTATTGCCTGAGGAAGCAGGAATATACCCGTGAAACGCGTTGCGGTTCTGTTCATGGAGTATGTGAATAAATTGTCTTTATCTTAAGCGACAGCATCGAGTCTATTTCTGAGTGGCCAGTCCACCGCCGCCACCCGAATATTTTAAACATTTTAGCATATTTTATCCTTTTGGCGTCTCTGTACATCTACTTGTCAAGATATCCACCCTTGGTGGTTGGAAGGGTGACAAACCCTCCTTTCCTTCTTCAGAGAGCGACATCTTAATCCTGAGTGGGGACAGGTCTAATCTCCCCACCTGCCTATATAGTGGTTGCCTAAACGGTAACCCATGTTTGTAAGTATAATACTTACTCCACACTAATTCTCCCTGATCCAATACATACTACACTATATTGGGCTCTCGGTTTCTCTGTTTTATCTCATGTACAGCAGCCCTCTTCTTTTATGCGTAGCTACCCAAAAAGCAATGAACTACTGTATATAGACATCCTGGCTTCCAGGTATACTTACTGCAGGGCCTTGACTTCCCGGTAATCCAGGGGCACCTTGTTCACCTTGCATTCCACGAGGTCCAGCTGCACCTTGAGGACCTTCTACACCAGGCAAGCCTCGGCCTCCTTCAGGACCACGATTACCAGGTTCACCAGGGCTTCCCGTCTGCACATGAAGAAGCAGAATTTAATATGTGCAAGGATACAATGCATAATACTGAAAATATCTATTTCATAAAACAACCTTTCAAATATTAACCTGACTATTGGTATTTGAGTAAACCTGCTTTTTCTACATAATGTGCCAAATATCACTCCCTTGCTAACCTCCAAATAAATATAGGAAAAATTAATAAAACTACAACTACTGTACATTTGGATTTTTGCATTATGACATGTATTGTACTATAGCTAAGTGGGACTCCATTTGATTCCCTTTAAGAGCACTGTCATCATAGCTTTTGAATATTCTCTGTATGGGTATACTTTTCCCATAAATCAAAAAGCACTCAAAGCTGGTTTCCTTTCAAAAACTGCCCAAGTGTTCTTTTATGACTGTGAAAGATACATTAGATTATAAGGCAAAGCATTTCAGTGGCAACTCAGGCACTGTAGTGACATATAGTAGAATGCAGTACATTATTCAGGATACCCACTTATACTGTAATTTTCTTGGTTTTAGCATCTGAAACACTTCCTACATATATATTTTGATGTATATTGAATGTAGCTCTGCCCTCCCTGTGATGTTTAACCTAGGCTGATTAGCTATACAGACTAGGTATTATTTGCTCTGGCTTTGGAACGGTTATGAAGTATAAATACATAACAATTAACACAATTAGTCTTTGTGATAACATTTTCCTGATAACAAACCAAATGTTTATACAATGAAATGTACACATGCATTTACATATATTGTAAATACATAGTTGTTGAATTGTGTTTGCTTTTGCTTCTTATAGCCACTGAATTACTTTAAGCTAACAAGAGTGATTAGCTAATCTGACCAGATAAGCTGCATGCTTGTTTCTGGTGTGATTCAGACACTACTGCTGCCAAATAGACCAGAAGAGCTGCCGTTCAACTGGTGTTGTTTAAAAGGAAATAAATATGGCAGCCTTCATATCCCTCTCATTTGTCACAGTTGTCCTTTAAGTTTCTCACTACACTGACAATGCATCCTGCAATAGCTTATTAATAGCACAGATTAATGTATAAGAAGAAGAATACAGCCTTGTTACTAGTATGCCCGGCTTAAACTAGTGACAGGTAAGCTTTAAACTCACTATAGATTTGGATCATTAGAACAAAAGAGTGTGAGCAAAGAACAGATGTTCTTCTGATATAATATAATGTAGATTTCAGTTATATTTATGTGCATGCTACCTTACTAATAGATAACCTTTAATGCTTTCATTATCTTTAAAAGCTTAATTATACAACTGTCCAGAAAGAAAGGAAAATGAATACACTGTACTGACCAGATAGCCCTGCCTTTACAATGTATCTGAAAATACGTGTGGTTAGAATCAGGTCATTAATTATAGGATTGTATAAAATGTCAGATTATTTAAATACAGGCAGATGGAGTTCCCAGAACTCTTTACAGAGGAACTTCAGACTTTTCTTTTCGGCATTTCATATAAAAAACACAATTACAGTACGTTTTATTACATTTCAGGCTAACATGGGCCATTATGTTGTATTTCTTGACTTTAGCTGAATCTCCAAAGGAAGCAGGGGAGAAGACATGAATAAAAAACAAAATGGCATTTGTTCTAACACTCTCCACCTCATTCAAAGCTAAAACACACTTGTCTATTGAATATAAAATCACAATTTTAAGGTCACTTTTAATAATGAATACTTACAGATCCTTTTGGTCCTGGATTTCCAATATCACCCTAAAAAAAATTGCACATTGTTAAATTGTACGGAATGTTACAAAAAATAAAAAATAAAAAGAAGTACAGTCTACAGGGAGCCTGAAAAGAAATGGACGGTACCATTACTGGTAGCCTGAACATAAATGGACGTTACCATTGCAAATGCCCATTTGAAAATGTTTTTGAGGTGCTTTGTTAATGACCCAGCGATCAGCATAACTCATATGTGTATAATCGTTTGTGAGAGTTCAGCAACATTAGCTTTGGCACCAGTCTACAGTGTCTACAAAGTAGGAGGACTGGTGCCAAGGTGTTTGTCGCTGTCTATGGCAAACCATTCAAATGACAGAAACACAGATCCACCATAAAAGTATCTTGATTGCCAGATCTAACGTTACTTCCGCGTATTACGAGCAAGCACATGAAATAGTTTAAAAAGATATAAAGATTGTGGTGGTGCCCATTTTACTTTCAGCTTAGTCTTCTTCTATGTAACATTTTTGAGAAACAAAAAAAAAAATATTCTGCGTAAATCTAAACAGTTGCTGAACCTCGTTGAGTTTTTTTTTCCAGCCATCTACTGTGCTATGCATGCTGTGTATCTCTGATGCAGCCATTCAACATCTGTTCCCTATTTTGTGCAGTTAAGTTATTTTACATAACTGCTCAGCTATATGTAATGCAAAGGTGAGGTGATTGTATAAACAAGGGCAAAAAACAAAACATACATTACATACTCTGAAAATCAAGGTTGGAAACAGAAATTATCTTAATGTAAAATCTGCACCAACTGATCAAATTGGTGTGAGATATAAACGCGCGCATATGTGTGTCTGTGTGTGTGCGTGTGTGTGCGATTGTGCGTGCCTGTTACAACAAGTTCACTACTACTGCCTCTGTAAATAGCACCAATAAACAAAATGTATTTTATTGTGCAAATCTTTACTGAGAGGGGAGGGAACAAAATGTAGCCAATCAAAGCCTCTACCTTCTAACTACTGCTTATTTAACCAACTGTCAGCTGACAGACAGCTGCTGGTTTTGAAAGGCTACATTTCATTTGCTTGCAGGGTCAGTGGAATTTTGCATATGGCTAGTAAAGAGGAGTTTTTGCTCATACAACTACTGTACATTGCCAGCAGATGCTTTGGACTTTTCCCATAGTTTTCAATAAGACCCAATAACATATCAAACTGACAATCAACTCAAATGAAAATCCTGTCTTTAAACATTGGCCACATCAGAAGCAAATATGAAGTGATCTGCTTAACACTAAAAATTTAATTAGACATTAGTCTTAAAGCAAACTTGAACTGAAAAATAAAACTCAAAATAAACACACACAGGTCATGCATAGTCTGCTTATACATTTTTTTCTCCTCTCCTGATGCGCCATAGGGAAAAGTGGACACTACCTTTCACATAAGTTGTCCTTTCAGTTATAACTGACAGCAACTGATATAGTGGATAAAGGCCCCATGGCTTTCAGCTTCCTGAGAGACAGGTCTGACAAGATTTTGTCAGAGCTGAAAGGGATTGTCGTTAGAAGAAAATGGTGAGCTTCTGAGAAGAGCTGATGGCGAGGTAATATGTCACATTCATTTGCAGGTACATCATGTGTTTATTTTAAAATAATTTTTCTCAGTTCAGGTTCACTTTAAGCAGGCTGGATTTACAATTTCCACACCCCCCTGGGCCAACTTTCTTTTGAGTCCTCTTTCCTATGCAACAGGCACCCTCCCATTGCATGCGCATCGCCCTATTCCATGTGTAACATCCATGTACAACAGCCTCTTTTTCGTGTACAGCTCCTTTCAGCAGCAGCTCCCTGATTCTATGTGTTGTTCCACTTCCATATGAAGCAAGCCTTGGGCAACAGCCATCCAATGCCCATGCCTCAGTGGCCTTTCCAGCCATCCAGCCCTGCTTTTAAGACCATCTCCATAATGCAGTGTCAGAGATTACAGAAGAGCAACGTGGCCTTCTTCTTCAACAGCCTGGACATTGGTACCTAGCTTATCAAGTAAAATGTTAAAAAGCAAAATTCTCTTACAAGTTCACCCTTGTCTCCACCAAGGCCTTCGTCTCCACCGGGACCCTGCATGAATCAGTACATAGTTATCATTTATAAAACTCGTTATGTATACAATTAAAAAAATATGACTATTCAAAAAATGATAACTGTATTGTATGTCACTCACCTGCTCACCTTTAGGTCCAGTCTCACCAACGCCACCCTAAAAAATAAAGCATGTCTAAAATTATAATAAGTAATTACAACAAAACACGAAATGATAATTAATATCACATAATACAACAATAAATCACTACAAAATAAACTTTTTACTCTGTTTACAAAAATCAAATTTCTTGTAGGATTTCCAAGATATCAGTCCAGGACAGCCAATCGGAATCTTTTTTCACCTTTATAAAACCTGAAACATGACTTTATGTGAGTATTCTGCTTTGGCAACATCTCTTTTTTGTTTCTTATGGTATGTAGAGTTTCTATCTTGGAAAGAATCAGACCTAATAATTGTATATTTTATTTGAAACAATACTGTAAATATGGACAATAAAGCAATAGTGTTTAGCAGATGTTCACTGCGGATCAGTGACCCACTCAAAGAACTAGTAACTAATAGGTACATAAAAGTGCATTGAAAAGCTAAAATGCAAATGATAGTGCTCATAAAATACAGAAGCAATACCTCTTCGGAACCTCAATAATAAGCTAATCTGAGTACAACAATTAATTTGAAATCATCGATGAAATTAAAATGTGCACTTCATGTTCCTTGTATGTTTATTACAAGGGCAGATTGGTAAGTGGTGCACTGACTGGTTGCTGGCAGGGGAGTAGAAAATATTCTTCACACAGACAATCTGTACATGCCAAACACTGTATTTGTCTTATCCCAGGATAATAATTACTGTAATACAACCAAGCATCTCCTATTCTAGTCATTTTTATTGTATCCTCTACTAACTTGATAGTATGTAAATGTAAGTGAGAAGTATATGGAGGCTGCCATATTTATTATCTTTTAAACAATACTAGTTGACTTGCAGCCCTGTTAATATCTAAGGTTCCAGTAGTGTCTAAATCACACACCTGAAACATGCATGCAGCTAACCTTGTCAGACTTCAGTCAAAGCACCTGATCTGCATGTTTGTTTGGGGTCTATGGCTAAAAGTGTTAGAGGATCAGTAGGACAGCAGGAAAATTTGCATTGTATAAAAGGAAATAAATATGTCAACTTATTTCTCTCACTTAAAGAAAATCTGTAATGAAAAAAAAACTCCCCTGGGGGGTATTCACTGTGGGTGGGGGAAGCCTCCGGATCCTATTGAGGCTTCTCCCGTCCTCCTCGGTCCCACGGCGACGGCGAAAATCCTCCCATAGCAGCGGCAATGTAAATATATACCTCTCGGGCTCTAGCGCAGGCGCAGTATCCGCTCTTCCCATGGAGATAGGCGAAAATAGCTGCTCTCCGTCGGGTCCGCTCTACTGCGCAGGCGCAAGTCTCCTGCGCCTGCGCAGTAGAGCGGACCCGACGGAGATTGGCTATTTTCACCTATCTCCATCAGAAGAGCCGCAACAGCGCCCCCGCTGGAGCCTAGAAAGGTAAATATTGAACAGGCTGTCGGATCTGTCGCCTGTGCGTTCCGGGGGCTCCAGCGAGATAGACGTGGGACACAGGAGGATGGGGGAAGCCTCGATTGGGTCCAGAGGCTTCCCCCTACTGAGGTGAGTACCCCCCAGGGGAACCTTTTTTCAGTACAGGTTTTCTTTAACACATGTGTTCTTAAATAAATCTGGTGCTTCCTATAGAATTTTAATAGTAGCAGGTAAAACCTTCCACGGAGTTAGAATTCCTGTTAAAAAACAAACAAACATCATATTTTGATCATGCTGTAAAGTGCCCAAACATTGTTGTATATTGTGTCCTCTCACAAGCATGTTATCCTTTAGGATTGGAGGTTACCCCAACCAATCACATTGCTCAGGATCTTCGCCCTACTGTGGCTGCTTGGAATGCATATTCATTATGTAGTAGCCATTCCCACAACTGTGATGCAGTATGATGCACCAAACACGAGTAGGCATATCAGCACTTTATTGCACAGGACATCAGACTCCATTCGGTTATACCAGATGAAACACAGAAAGGCATCTAGTGTCACGAGGGAAACATGTTATTGGGTGGGGGGAGAAGCGATATATGTATCCCTCAGCCCATTGTATGAGCTAATCCCTCATGTCTACCACCTGTTTGTAGGCATATTGTTCACCTTCTATAGACAAATCATTCTGGACTGATGTGAAAGGGATGCACATATCATGAAATTGCACACACACAGTGATTCAGACATGGTATACATATGAGTACAATGATTCTGCTATTTCCAGTCACTGAACAATAGTAAACATAAAGCCAGCAGATTCAGAACTCTTAATTCACGCGGTCACCAAGAACAGAAGCCAAAGGATGAGGATACCAGCCAGAGAACTAGCAATTTCCAATAAAATCCCACAGTGGCAGCTGCTATGAATGTTAATCCAGACTCTCATCTCTGAAAATCTCTTAACATTTTTAAGGTTGATATGCTTCTCAGACATATTTTAGCAACTGTATCTTCAGACAGTTCTTGACATTTTACAATATTTTGCACACATCTTGAAACAATATTTATTTGCCGTGTTTGCGACTTGCTCTAAATTGTCCTTTCTTGTGACAGTGAGCAAATAAATACAAACAAGAAGGATGAGAGAGGAGGTTGAGAATATCATAAGAATCAGTTAAGATAAATTGATTAAATCCCAGGAGCCAAACTACGTTTGAAGATATTCCAAGCATCCTACAATCATAAGGAGCTACGCTAAACACGCATTTGCATATGTTTAGTAATCAGTGCATTCAGAAACTGCCAGGGCTGGATTAAAGCTACAGCAGTTTAAATTCCACAAATCAAACAAATGTAATTTTATTACAAATCCCACGTTCCCATGCAGCTGCATAGATGGAACATTAAGTTTGCATAGGTAAAGGAGAATTAAACAAACTAAGGCAAATAAACAGGATAAAAAGCGCTGTCAGACTAATTACATAGAGCATATGTGATCTCACAGTAAGTAAAGGCCTGGCAGACTATTAAATCATTACATTCAGCACTAACACCTTTTTCTCACTCAGTGCTATCCTTCTATCTGAGCAGGTGTTCAGTCAGGGACCGCCACCAAACAGATCAAGCTGTAGAAGGAGAGGTAAGAATCTACTGAAGAGGAATAATTGGATGACAGACTCTGGATCTGACCCCAGTGCAGAAAGACCTGTAGAAGTCCAGAAATCTGAGTTGAGTCAAACATCACCTTGCGGTAGATAAATCACATGTGTATACTTGCTGAGAAAATAATAAATGTTTGGTCTTTTTGGTGGAACATTGGGATAAGGGCAACATGGACGCTATACATAAGTTACAATTAAGAATCCTTCCTTGAAAGGCAATGGGACGGTGAGAGCAGAATGACATCACTGTGAGGATGGGAGGAGTAACCAAAGGGTCAGACACATTTTTGCTGTCGGTAACATGGGGCTTCACTCAGGAGTAAAAGTAGAGTAGATTTAGGATTATTTTCTTAAAGGATACCTTAGCGCTGTTCAAAATTATTCAAAATTTAAAATGGGGGAGCAGGCATGTTTAGGAGGCTCTCCTTGTGCCCACCGCTCCCTCTGTCCTCCTCCATATCCCTCCGGTAGGTTCTAATATCCTTTAAGTTCTCCTGGGCATATTTAATTATGGCATTTAGAATTGACTTCAGGTGCATTTTAGATTTAAGATTGCCATCCCTAATATGGTGTTCTCCCAGAACCCCCTCATCATTCCACACCGTAATCAATGAATGGTACATAAAGATATTATAACATTGCTATAAAATAGAAGGGTGACTCATAACTCACCAGAAATAATTATAGAAAATAAAGGCATGCAAGCACACTATGAATTGAATGCATTTACAAAACATGGAGAACAAAAACAATAAGGTGAGCAAAAACATACATACGACTGTAGTCGGTATAACAAAGTGCAGTATACAATCAAGATACAGTATACTGTGTACAGATAATAATGGTATTGAAACCAGATACCAAATGTAGGACAACAGGATGACACATACGTCATATAACACCATCTCTAAATATAGGGCAGCAGAGGGTGAGAACTTAGATAAAGAACTCACAACTAATTAGGAATGGAGATGCTAATGAGGATCTATAGTAGTGATGTTCTGTACAATGCAGTATTGAAAAGCACTAGTATGATACAGATGTCACTAGCTAGGCACCTCTGAGTGACAAACTTGCCTGATCCCCATACACAACAAGCCAAATATACATAGGTCCCAGATCAACATACAAATAAGCAAATGCCCACAGCAAACAGCTCTAATTACATATGTAGGTTCCCCAAGCAGAAACTATAGCCTACGGAAAGAGTCAAGACACGGCTTGCCTCCTAGAAGGTGTTACATCACCCAAATAGTGGATGTGTGGCGGGTAACATTGCTTCCCTCTTTTGATATTGACACTATCTGTATCATATTAACATGTGCTTTGCAGTGCTGCATTATACTGTACATTACAACTAAAATCCTCATTAGTGTCTTGTTTACTAATTAGCTTTGAGTCCTTTACACAATGAGCTGCCCTATATAAGGAGCAACTCATTGTGTAAAGGACTTGTGGCACCCTGTTATATGACTTGTCATTGTTATATGACATATAGCATCCTGTTTTCCTATTTTTTTAACTGCTTTCTTCACTATCATTACCTGTATGAGGTGAGCATATATTGCACCTTATCCTATACAATTACACCAACTGCAATCTGCTATTCATTACTGTCTTAAAGTGAAATACTAGTTTCTTGGGAGTCGTGCTGATTATCAAGCTCTCAGAACAGTGTGTCTCAACAGTAGTCATGAACATTCCCCTAAAATGAAAGATGGAGTTTGCCAATTGCCAAGTACCCATTGTTGGAGGTAGCATAGGGGTGTACACACTTAACTGCCTTAAGCAGAATTACATGCATTAAGTCTATTGCATTGCATATAATATATAGCATTTTGCTCTACTCAACAATGTGGTAAGACTTTACACACGTTAATTCTGCTTGACGCAGTTTAGTGCATACACCTCCATAGTCTCCGGTACACCTTGACTCCGATATATTTGCTGGAATAACTTCAGAACCATGCACAGGTTCTTTTCAAATATTTGTTATATATTCTTATTTCAAATATCTTTTTAATCTTAATATTTAGCTACCCACAGGTTGATCGCTATCCAGATGTAATTCTACTGGACAGTGATCAATTCCTACCCTACACAGCAAACTCAATTGGGAACTAATGAAACCATAAGCATCTGACTGCTCAATTTAGTGTAACGCTATGGGCCATTAATCTTCCATTCAACATGTCTAAGAAAAGTTCAAATATTTCCTGAACTCAAAACAAATATTCACTGAAATGTGTGAATTATTTTTTCACAGTCTAGACCCTAGAACAAGTATGTAGTTAACAGCCGCTTTCGGAAGGACTCCAGTGGATCAACAGGGATATGTGAGGGAGCAGGCTGGAGTTGTACTTTGTACTGGTTGAACTCGATGGACGTATGTCTTTTTTCAACCAAAGTAACTATGTAACTATGTAACTATGTAACTACTTTAGGACCATGGTGATTGAAATCTACGGCCTGTTTTGTTGGGCTCCTGGCTGGCACGGCGTAGATTTCAATCACCGCCGCAGCACGCATCCGCCGTCTACATCGCTCCCCGCCGATCGCGCCGCTCAAACCCAACGTCTCTCGCCGCAGCTCACTGTCTCTGCCTGTCTCTATGATGGCAGAGCCATGTGAGCCGGTCAGGAGCCAATTTCATTGGTTCCTGGATGTGTCAGGAGCCAATAAAAGCAGCTCTTGACCGGCTCGCATGACTCTGCCGTCATAGAGACAGCAGAATATATGTCAGGAGGATCCCAGCGTGTGGCGGTGAGGGCGGTTGCGCGCGGCGATTCGTCGGAATTCGGTCGGTATTGTACCAGCGGTCTCTGGTCCTTAAAGGAGTGATCCAAGGTTTTAAAAAAAAGATCCACTTACCTGGGACTTCCTCCAGCCCATGGCAGCCATCCTGTGCCCTCGTCCCAGCTCCGGTGGCGTCCGGTCTTCCTCGCCGGCGCAGCCGACTTCGCCCAGGTCGGGTTCCAGGTCGACCTCTTCTGCGCTCCACTACGCAGGTCACGTGGTCCGGCCGACATCATCTGGATGCTACTGCACAGGCGCAGAAGTTCTGCGCCTGTGCAATAGCGTCCAGATGACGTAGGCCAGACCAAGTGACTCGCGCAGTGGAGCACTGAAGAGGCCGATCCGGAACCCGACCTGGCGAGGTCGGCTGCGCTGGTGAGGAAGACCGGGAGCCACCGGAGCTGCGGCGAGGGCACAGGACGGCTGCCACGGGCTGGAGGAAGCCCCAGGTAAGTGGATCTTTTTTTTAAAACCTTGGATGTATCCTTTAATGGGGCAGAGACTGCTGGTACTTAAGTGGTTAAGGAAAATGAAAGGAAAGTCTGGACTCCGGAATGAGGAGATGTTTGATAATACCAGAATATTGCAATGACTCTAAGAACCATTATGGAACCCTAAGTCCACTTGTTTCATAGAATATGTATATTGTGGTATTTTGAAAAGTGTGAGAATCATTAGGAATCATCCATCATCCATTCTCAATGGTCCATTAAGAATCAGGATGATTCTTACTAATCCACCAAGTGGACGAATGGGGAGCCCTGGTGGGAGTTAGACAGCCGCTTTCGGAAGGACTCCAGTGGAAAGGAGAAGAGGACAGCATCAGTGGCAGCAGTGGCGTAGCTAAGGAGCTGTGGGCCCCGGTGCAAGTTTTGCATGCCCCCCCCCCCCCAAGCACTCTATACATAACAATTGATACGGCGCATCAAAACCTGCCAATAGCAACTACAGTGTCAGAGGTGCAAGAAGAGGATGGGAAACAGTTTGTTAAGGATTAATACTATTCAAAGCATCTATAGTAGTGATTAGTACCAGCACAGGACCAACAGAGAGCTAATACTGTGATAGAGGGTGGACTCTTCGGGGCCCCTCTGGCCTGAGGGCCCCGATCCAGTCGCTACCTCTGCACCCTGTATTGCTACGCCCCTGAGTGGCAGTCACAACTGGTCCAGCGGGCGTTATAGAACGACCATGCTAGCATAGCCCAGCATGCTTCGGCAGATGTTGGGTAAGTTCCAGGAATCCTGCTGGCTCTAGCAACGAGCATTGGGTAACAGCGTTGGATGCATATGCATTTTCTAGAGTGAGGCAGCTGTGCTGTGGTGCTGGAAGACAGCTCCATGGCACAAATACCTGGCTCCCAATCACTTTGCACCGTTAAAGGAATACTATCGATGTATGCATTTATTTTTAAATGCTGTATGTTGTAGCACACATTAGGACAAGTACTAGGAGCAATTTGATTCCTCACACAGCTGTTCCTCTCAGCTGTAAAATCCTCCGTCAGTTTTGGCGTCAGTGTTGGATACAAAATGTATCTAAATACTGGCTCCCAGAGGGCTAGACAATGTCTCTGCACAGGGGAGTTGCTATCAACTCCTCAGTTTATAGTTTAATTATCACCTTGCTGAAAAAATCTTATTGATATGGTGGTAAGGGGTTAAAGATTCTAGGTATGTGTGTTTATTATCTTTGCTTCTCTTGACTGATAAAGATACTAATAATGCTAATTGTAGACAGTGGTCTGCCCCTCTCAGCAGCTTGTAAAGTGGATGCAGCCTGGAGTGAATCACCACAAGCAGGCAGCCAGTCTGAGTGTAAACACAGACTAGTGTTATAGCTAGTTATATTCCAGCAATATTACAGCTCATTTAGTTACCTGTTACCACCTCAAATCAGCCTATTTCTCCTCATGTCTTCTGCATGCTGTGAGTGACACAGTGAAATATATTTGTGAGCTGTGTGACAGAGTAACCAAGCAGCTCAGGGTGACCCAAACTACTATGAGCTGTGTGAAAAATGAACTTTTAAGCAGGGATAGCGAGAGAGAGACCTGGGTGAATAAATAAAGTGCCCCTAGCACTAGTGGTAATGTGTACACTAATATAGAGTATTAAAAAAAAAGTCGTTTCAATCGATAGTATTCCTTTAAGCACACAGTAGCATCACTCTCAGCTGAGAAGCCAGATATTTATAGGGTGCAAAGGGCGACTTTTACTAGTTCATTAATTAGACATGGACTGATCGTATACAGAGAAAAGCTAAATACTACAGAGAGGCTCAATCTGCTGTGAGTCTCGATTCTGGTGAGTATAATCCACTCAGGCCCATTCTCCAGTCATACACTACTGGCAAGATATCTAGTACCATGTACAGGGCCGTGCAGAGGGGTCTGAAGTGGGAGGTGCTCAAATTTTTAAAAGGGTCCTCACCCCCCCTCCTCCCGAAAATGCACAGTAGTACCTACAAATGATGGGGGAACTTCCCCTCCCCATGCCCTGCAGTGACATGTAACCTTCACCCCCCTCCCTTCTCCTGGCTCTCCAACTGTCCTAAACCATACCTCTGAAGACCTCTGCTTGACACATACATTCAGTCACAGAAGTGCTGGTTGCATACAATGGTGTGGAGTCAGTCGGACCTGTCACCGGTGGCTGCACGGTCCCCCCTCCTCATATCTGGATAAGGGGGTACTGGTTGTCATGTGAATTCTGACTGCAGAGGCTGGGTGCCATGTGGGTACTGGGTGTAGGTAGTAGTACAGGGTGTCATGTGGGTTCTGGCTATGGGTGGATATCAAGTGTCAAGAGGGTGTTGATTGCAAGTACATAGTCCAATGTGAGATCTGGATGTGTGTACTGGATGTCATGTGGGTGCTGGATGCCGGTACTGAGTGTGACATGGGTGCGAATACTTTGTGCCATCACTGTACTAGGTGCTGGCTATGGGTGGGCATTGGGTGTCACATGGTTTTTAAATGCAGGTACTTTGGTTGTGGGTACTGGTTAAGTGGGTGCTTGGTGCAGATAGTGGGTGCCATTTGAAGGCTGTATGCAAGTGTGAGTACTAGGTGCAATGTCAGGCCTGGGTGCAGGTACTTGGTGTCATGTGAGTGCGAGTATTGGGTGCCAACTACAGAGGAAAGGGGTGTGGGTGGATGTTGGGAGGAGTAGAGATCAGTAGACGTCAGTGTGGGTGCTGCAGGAAGAGGAAGTAATTAGGGGTGCTGGGGGAGGGAGAGGTTACTGGGAGTGCTGGGGGAGGGAGAGGTCAGTTTAGGTGCTGAGGGAGGTCACTATGGGTGCTGCTGGGGACAAGAAGGGTGCCATTGGGGAGGGGGAGGTCAATAAGGGTGCTGGGGGAGGGAGAGGTCCCTGTGGGTGCGTCAATAAGGGTGCTGGGGAGGGAGAGGTCCCTGTGGATGCTGGTGGAGGGAGAGGTCAGTGTGAGTGCTGAGGGAGGGAGAGATCAGTGTGAGTGCTGGGGGTGGCAGGAACAATGCTAATGCTGGGAAAGGAGAGGTCAGTATGGGTCCTAGGTGCCCCCGCCCTCTGCACATGCCTGACCATGTAAGGAAAGAAGATTCTCCTCCCTGGAGCAGCTTCGAGAGGAAGAAGTCACTGATGACCAGTCTAACATTATACTGAGCAACAGAAAAAAAAATAGAATTCTTCTAACCTGTTCAAAGAACTACATTCTAATTCAACTAAAACTTACTGGGGTAAAGTCCTTTGGAAAGAAAAAGTTAGTTGTGCTAATGGAAGCAAAGCCTAATTTTTCATAACAGAGCTTTTCAATTAGCTTCTTAGCAGGGAACGCATAATCTATATCTCGCCACCAATATTAAACATTTTACCTTTGACATCTCTGGAAACGAAAACTACCTGCTGAGTTCTGATTATTTGAATTGCTGTACCAAATCAGCTACTAATGTGCGGAGCCATTTCCTGGCACACAGCAGTGTGTTACTTAAAAGTGTCGATTTCAGCATATTTTAAACTACTGTAATGCAGTGAGTAACTCTTTTTTTAGTGAAAACAACTATCTCGCTAGATTAAACTGTAATTAGGAAAAAACAGCCCTGATAATATCTTAGCTACAACTAACAAGATATTATGAACACAAATTAAATGTTTAATAGCCCTAAACTTTGTAATGAAAATGTACAAATGTAATGTGCAAAGTTTATAAAAAACGCAATGTTTATAAAAACCACAGGTAAATAAAAAAAATATAATAAAACCCTGCATGACATCTGTGTTAAATAAACTTCAGTTATTTTTACAAGGTAGTGGTATCTTTTAATGCTTTTTAATTCACAGCAGCAGTATGCTACACCATATAACAGCCTCACATCCTTGGTATTTATAATAACTTGCAATTCATTTTTTGGGGTCCTTGGATTGTTTGAAATGCTATTTCTACATGAAAGTAAAACTGAGAACGCACATTTATGAGGCTCAGAATAACAATAAACTGACAATAGCAGTCCAGGAAAATGGTACACTTATGGGTCACAACAAAGAAAGGTTTAGCACACCTGCTTTACATCTTGCTAGAATGTTTGGGAATAATCACAATACTGCACTGTTTATGATACCAAAATGCTAGAAAATTATCCATTGCTTTCTGCATGCTGCAAGCTCCAAACAGACATTCGTAACAAAGTTGAACAACATTTAACAGATTATTTGCCTGCATTAGAGTGTGTCCTTGTGTTATTATTATTATTATTATTTATTGTATTTATAAGGCGCCAACATATTACGCAGCGCTGCACAATAGATAAATGGGTTAACATACAGGTAGAACATACGGAAACTCACAACAAAACAAGATCATGCAAATGATTTGATAACAATACAGTGTCATAGGTCAAGATAGAGACTGTTCGAGTCTACAAGAAGGGTGGTTGTGAGTAAGATTGCATAATCAAGCTGGAAACACTAGGGAGGAGGGCCCTGCCAGAGGCTTACAATCTAAAGGGTGGGGTGGAGACAATAGGTGAGTCTTTTGAGAGGGGGTCTAACAGAACATATTATGATACTGGTGTAGGGGGGTATGCGAGCGTGAAGAGGTGAGTCTTGAGAGCTTGTTTGAAGGTATTAAAGGTGGGGGCGAGTCTGACAGCTGGTGGGAGAGAGTTCCAGAGAGTAGGGGCAGCCCTGGTGAAGTCCTGCAATCGTGCGTGTGACTGAGTTATGCGAGGTGCGACTAGGCGCAGGTCATTGGAGGATCGGAGGGGGCGGGCTGGTATGTGCCTGTGGACCAGATCAGAGATGTAGGTCGGGCAGGTCTTGTGCACTGATTTGTAGGCCAAGCACAGGATTTGTAAATTGATCCTAAAGCTGATGGGGAGCCAGTGTAGTGCTTTACAGAGCGGAGTTGTAGAGGCGCTGCGGTGAGAAGAATGTGTTAAGCTTGACCCATTATTCAACAACGCTAGGTTCACACTACTTGAATGTAACATAAAAGACCAACAGACTTGTCAACGGATCTTATGTTAGGTGTAGGATCCACTCTAACATTCAGGCAGAGCTTCTCGGCATGCACAGCGCACTGCATAGCACCTGGGTTCAGCTCGGCTATAGCAGCAATGCTATAGTCCCCGCCCCATGTACAGGTAATTCGGGGATCCGACGATTGTTAGACCCAGAATTACTTCTCCCTCCGATTTGCTATGACTCAGAGGGGGAATAGTAATTAGCACTGCCCAGAATTTGTACAACAGCAGGGTGAGCTGTCATTCGGCTCACCCTGCACCAAAATGTCAGGCGCCCACAACAAATGTACACTTCTGACATGTCCATTATGTCTGTTGTGCCTTTTGGTAAAGGTACACAAAGTCCCATCCTGCACGACTTTTCTGGACACCAGGCAGAAGTCAGACATTTGATAGATAGCATGTTGTCTATGACATTTACACCTCTAGCTATAATCTATTCAGTCTAAAGCATCGCCTGCAGCAGTCCAATCTTGGGCACCCAGTGCTGTGGCCCAGTCTGAAGGACCAACTTCTGCAAAGTAACCTTTAGTACTCATTGCATTACCCTATCTCAAACATTGCTTGTAGTGGCCCAGTCCCAAGCACCGCCTGCTGCGCCATTCTCAAGAACTGTCTGGTAACACTCAGTCTCATGGACTGCCCACTGCAGCCCAGTAGTCCCCAGCACTGCCTGCTGCAACCTTCTCTCCAACCTAAACTCTAAAACAGGGGTCTCAAACTCGCGGCCCGTGGGCCATTTGCAGCCCTCGATACAATAGTTTGTGGCCCGCTGGCAAAAGCTTCCTTATAGTTCGCTTCAGTGCTCCCAAGTAATCCTCTGCCAGCCCCTCTCACTCTTCCTTCACAGAGAGGGGCGGGGAGAGGCGGCGATGCGCCGCGATTGACGTCCGGAGCTGCTGATTGACTTTTTTTGTGAAATCCCTTATGCGGCCCAGCCTCATCCTGACTTTGCCTCCAGCGGCCCCCAGGTAAATTGAGTTTGAGACCCCTGCTCTAAAAGGATCTTGCCTGTCAGCATTCAGACTGATTTAGCCAAATACAGCCTGCTGCTTTTTTCAGACTCAGCCCAGTTCCAGTCTGCATTTTTTAAGGCGACAGCACAGGCCAATTCTTCACGATTTCTGCCTACATGATAGCCAAATACTGCAGAGTTTCATAGTTCGATATACAGGTTGTGTTTCTGATCAAACATCCCTGCAACTTTTTTATGTGACATTCAAAGGTGCAACCATATATTAGCAAGTGCCAGAAGAAAGAAAAAGAAGCCTCCATCAAAGCATATAGTGGGGTAAACTCACTGGACTGATATGATCCCTATGTGGTAAAAGGGTTGTATGACCTATGTCAACCCTTACTCTAGGTTCTTCTCTCATCACTCTACTAAATGAATAGCTCTAGCACAGTCAGCCATGATCTCAATAAAAAAAAACTGTTCATTCATGGTGTAAAATTAGTTTATTATTATTGTCTCGTATTGTAAAATCAAATTCAGTTACAGAAGGGAAGGAACAACAACAAAAAAATGTGATTGGGCTCTATCTTCCTCACTGGCCTCTTGAAGGCACCCTTATAAAAATGCTAAATTCCTCTAATACCCTCACCCCTACCGCTTGTACCATGCCGGCCAACTCCACCATTTTTGTGCATCTAGATCCCACCCGACATGTCTTGTCACTATAATGCCTCATCAAAACTCTCTCTTAGTGTTTCTTGTGAACTCATTCTTTCAAATTAACATGTACATGCAGTGCTTGATGTTGTCATATGACTTATTATAAAACTCCTTAAAAACTAGAGCAGTTTTCATGTTTAAGCTAATCAAATAGAAATAACTTAATCACTACTTAAGACAACTAAGTGATATATATATATATATACATATATATATATATATATATATATACACACTGCGGGATAACAAAGGGGATCGTTAGGACATTGATAAAGCAGATGGACTACAGGGGGCTAGAGGAAGCCCCAGGTAAGTATCAATTCATACAGTTTCTCTCGGGTTCTCTTTAACTCACCTCTACTTGGTTCCATCGAAGAGCAGTCCCCTCTGCTGCTTAGATCAGCATCCAGTCTCACACTGCTGCTAAGTACTGGGTCCAAGCTTGAGGGTGTCATCAAGCATATTCCCTATACAAGAGGCAGTGTGATGCCAGAGCCTGGAGGCAATCTGAGCAGAGGGGGGGCTGCACGGCTCGGAAACTCAGGAGAGGTAAGAGTCGTTTCTCCTGCTACTGGCAGATATCACTATGATCGGCAGTGATTGTAGTGATCACGTGATCAGGAGCCATTCGGCATGTGAGGGCAGATGTCTGCTGTCATATGCCAGCTGAATCTTTCCCTTCAGGTGCACAAAATCATGGAAGGAGCAGCAGGACCAAGATCAGTAGCAGATAGATCCTATCAGAAACTAATAGTCACAATCAAGTCGTATCTGCAACATCTTTGGTCCCGAATGCATGCATTTTTGTACTTACGTTGCAAAGAGGTTCTGAATGTATTGCACATACACAATTTATGTATTTATTGTATTTTCTATTTTGTGTATTTGCTTTGTACAGTACCACAGAAGATGAGGGTGATATATAAATAAATAACAATTATCCAGGTAATCAAAGGCCATGTTAATTCTTAGGTGATTAGCTAGCCCAAGCTGCACCCATCTTGGTGAAGCTCAGGGGTGTTTCTAGGTTCCTGTGAGATCCAGGACACCCCTGGGCACCAAGAGGTAAATGGGCATGGTAATGCTGTGTAAAGCGGGCGTGGTCAAAGGTGGGGACAAATGTGCATGAACATAGCAGTGGCCTAACTTAAACATATTCAATAGGCAGCATTTCACATATATAAGCCCCTCACATGGCTTCTGTCTTGTCTTTGGCTGGCTGGTATAGGTTAGATAGGTAGCTTCCCACAGCATAGGTTCGATAGGTAGCTGTCCCCACCGTAGGTTCGATAGGTAACTGCCCCAGCGTAGGTTAGATAGGTAGTTTCCCCCAGTGTAGATTAGATAGGTAGCTTCCCCCAGTTTAGGTTAGATAGGTAGCTTCCACAGCAATAGAAGAAGAAGACTGGGTCTCCACCTGGATGAATGCAATTGTAGCACTATTTATTGCACCATAGTGACAAAACAACACGACGTTTCGGCCAGCAGGCCTTTATCAAGTGTTACACTTGATAAAGGGCTGCTGGCAGAAACGTTGTGTTGTTTTGTCACTATGGTGCAATAAAATAGTGCCACAATTGCATTCATCCAGGTGGAGACCCAGTCTTTTATTTCTATTGCTGTGGATTGTTGCACCTTGAAGGATCCGGGTGTGGACTGGTTGACTCCCTGGCTCAATTATATTATTGCAGTTGAGCTTCTAGGACTGCTTCTTTTTTTCCTTAGATAGGTAGCTTCCCCCAGTTTAGGTTAGATAGGCAGCTTCCCCCAGTATAGTTTGTGTAGTGACGGCCGTGCTGGACTGGTGCGCAACATGGCCAGAGTGCAGGCGATAGCGGTTTTCAAACCCATAAGGTAGTTAGGCATACGTAAGTGTCCCAGTAATTAGCTAGGCATAGGTAGGTGTCCCAGTAGTTAGCTAGGCATAGGTAGGTGTTCCCGTATAGGTAGGTAGGTGCCCCAGTAGTTAGCTAGGCATAGGTAGGTGTTCCCGTATAGGTATGTGGGTGCCCCAGTAGTTAGCTAGGCATAGGTAGGTGTTCTCCTATAGGTAGGCGGGTGCTCCAGTAGTTAGCTAGACATAGGTAGGTGTTCCCAAATAGGTAGGTAGGTGCCCAAATAGTTAGCTAGGCATAGGTAGGTGTTCCTGTATAGGTAGGTGGGTGCCCCAGTAGTTAGCTAGGCATAGGTAGGTGTTCTCGTATAGGTAGGCGGGTGCTCCAGTAGTTAGCTAGGCATAGGTAGGTGTTCCCAAATAGGTAGGTGGGTGCCCAAGTAGTTAGCTAGGCATAGGTAGGTGTTCCCGTATAGGTAGGTAGGTGCCACAGTAGTTAGCTAGGCATAGGTATGTGTTCCTGTATAGGTAGGTGGGTGCCCCAGTAGTTAGCTAGGCATAGGTAGGTGTTCCCGTATAGGTAGGTGGGTGCCCCAGTAGTTAGCTAGGCATAGGTAGGTGTCCCAGTATAGATAGTTAGACAGGGCCTGGCACAGTATAGCGATTACCAAGGTCCAGCTGCAACAGATAGGGCTGTAAAATGCAGTGTCAGTGGGCAACAGAAAAAAAAAATAGATCACAAGAACAAGATTAGCTCTCAAAAGAGCTGTTGTGGGGTGCTATTTTAGCAATAAGAATCAGAAAGGAGCAACCTAACAAGCCTACAAGAGCCTAACTAATCTTTCCCTATGAAAGAGTCTACAGCAGCTGTCCCTTCTCTATTTACTGCAGGCACACAAGTCGAAAGCCTGCCTGCCTTTTATAAGGGGGGGGGAGTGGCTCCAGGAGAGAGTGTAGCCTGATTGGCTACAATGTGCCTGCTGACTGTGATGTAAAGGGTCAAAGTTGTCCCTAATGGTGCATTATGGGAGCGAACCGAACTTCCACAAAAGTTTGCCGTTCTCCGCGAACGCGAACCACCGGAAGTTCACCGGGAACCGTTCGCCGGTGAACCGTTCGGGCCATCTCTATAGATAGGCAGCTTTCCCCAGTATAAATTACAGTGGTGTGAAAAACTATTTGCCCCCTTCCTGATTTCTTATTCTTTTGCATGTTTGTCACACTTAAATGTTTCTGCTCATCAAAAACCGTTAACTATTAGTCAAAGATAACATAATTGAACACAAAATGCAGCTTTAAATGATGGTTTTTATTATTTAGTGAGAAAAAAAACTCCAAATCTACATGGCCCTGTGTGAAAAAGTGATTTCCCCCTTGTTAAAAAATAACTTAACTGTGGTTTATCACACCTGAGTTCAATTTCTGTAGTCACCCCCAGGCCTGATTACTGCCACACCTGTTTCAATCAAGAAATCACTTAACCACTTGCCGACCGCACGCTTATACCGTGCGTCGGCAAAGTGGCAGCTGCAGGACCAGCGCGCCAGCTGCAGGCTGATTAATCAGGAAGCTTCCTGTCAATTCACGGCGGGGGGCTCCGTGAATAGCCTGCGGGCCGCCGATGGCGGCTCGCAGGCTAAATGTAAACACAAGCGGAAATAATCCGCTTTGTTTACATTGTACGGCGCTGCTGCGCAGCAGCGCCGTAAGGCAGATCGGCGATCCCCGGCCAATCAGCGGCCGGGGATCGCCGCCATGTGACAGGGGACGTCCTGTCACTGGCTGCACAGGACGGATAGCGTCCTGTGCAGCCCCGATCTCCGGGGGGGGGAGCAGGTAGGAGAGGGAGGGGGGAATTTCGCCGCGGAGGGGGGCTTTGAGGTGCCCCCCCCGCCAGCCACACGCAGGCAGAAGAGATCGGACCCCCCCAGCACATCATCCCCCTAGTGGGGAAAAAAGGGGGGCAATCTGATCTCTCTGCCTGTTACCTGATCTGTGCTGGGGGCTGCAGAGCCCACCCAGCACAGATCACTAAACACAGCGCTGGTCCTTAAGGGGGGGTAAAGGGTGGGTCATCAAGTGGTTAAATAGGAGCTATCTGACACAGAGAAGTAGACCAAAAACACCTCAAAAGCTATCATGCCAAGATCCGAAGAAATTCAAGAACAAATGAGAACAAAAGTACTGTAATTGAGATCTATCAGTCTGGTAAAGGTTATAAAGCCATTTCTAAAGCTTTGGGACTCCAGCGAACCACAGTGAGAGCCATTATCCACAAATGGCAAAAACATGGAACAGTGATGAACCTTCCCAGGAGTGGCCGGCCAACCAAAATTACCCCAAGAGCGCAGAGAAAACTCATCCGAGAGGCCACAAAAGACCCCAGGACAACATCTAAAGAACTGCAGGCCTCACTTGCCTCAATTAAGGTCAGTGTTCACGACTCCACCATAAGAAAGAGACTGGGCAAAAATGGCCTGCATGGCAGATATCCAAGGCGCAAACGACTTTTAAGCAAAAAGAACATTAAGGCTCGTCTCAACTTTGCTTAAAAAATATCTAAATGATTGCCAAGACTTTTGGGAAAATACCTTGTAGACCGATAAGACAAAAGATGAACTTTTTGGAAGGTGCGTGTCCCGTTACATCTGGCGTAGAAGTAACACAGCATTTCAGCAAAAGAACATCATACCAACAGTAAAATATGGTGGTGGTAGTGTGATGGTCTGGGGTTGTTTTGCTGCTTCAGGACCTGGAAGGCTTGCTGTGATAGATGGAACCATGAATTCTACTGTCAACCAAAAAATCCTGAAGGAGAATGTCCGGCCATCTGTTCGTCAACTCAAGCTGAAGCGATCTTGGGTGCTGCAGCAGGACAATGACCCAAAACACACCAGCAAATCCACCTCTGAATGGCTGAAGAAAAACAAAATGAAGACTTTGGAGTGGCCTAGTCAAAGTCCTGACCTGAATCCTATTGAGATGTTGTGGCATGACCTTAAAAAGGCGGTTCATGCTAGAAAACCCTCAAATAAAGCTGAATTACAACAATTCTGCAAAGATGAGTGGGCCAAAATTCCTCCAGAGCGCCGTAAAAGACTCGTTGCAAGTTATCTCAAACGCTTGATTGCAGTTATTGCTGCTAAGGGTGGCCCAACCAGTTATTAGGTTCAGGGGGCAATTTCTTTTTCACACAGGGCCATGTAGGTTTTGAGTTTTTTTTCTCACTAAATAATAAAAACCATCATTTAAAACTGCATTTTGTGTTCAATGATGTTATCTTTGACTAATAGTTAACGGTGTTTGATGAGCAGAAACATTTAAGTGTGACAAACATGCAAAAGAATAAGAAATCAGGAAGGGGGCAAATAGTTTTTCACACCACTGTAGATAGGCAGCTGTCCCCAGTATATATTAGATATGCAGCTGTCCCCAGTATAGATTAGATAGGAAGTTGTCCCCAGTATAGATTAGATAGGAAGTTGTCCCCAGTATAGATTAGATAGGCAGCTTCCCCCAGTATAGATTAGATAGGCAGCTGTCCCCCAGGGAGGCGGGAGTAAGGAGGAGGGGGCACTGGACGGCGTGGCGGGTGGAGTGGGCAATTACAAACTCACCTCCGATCGTTGCAGACACAGCCTCCAGCTCCTTCCGACTTTCTCCGCCGGCGTAGCTCGCATTGGTAACAGCGCCCCCTGTGCGTCATCACAGGGGGCGCTGTAACCAAGGTGACGGATGCTGGTGGGAGGAAGTCTGAAGCACATGGAATCTGTGCCTGCGTCGATCCGAACGGAAGGTGAGTTTTGAACTGCCCGCTCCCCCTGGCGCTCCGCCCAGTGCTCCCTCCTGCCGCTCATTTGATCCGGGGCACCATGGCAACAGGTTCTCGGAGGTGCCCCGGATCAAAGGCCCTAGCGACGCCACTGGTGAAGCTAATAAGAATTTTGAGAGAATTGTTCTCTTATAAACTAGCTTTGAGGGGTTGGATTTTGCTTTAACACCCGTTACAGTTTTTTTCTCAGTGAAAATTTCACATTGATAAGTTTATTATTGCTCTAAAACTCCAATATACACTTATGGGCAACTCCCCAAAGTGCTTGAAGGAACCTGAATGCGGCTCCAAATGGTGTCTATTCAACCTGCAGTGCAGCACAAAAGGAACGCAAAAGTAAAATGTGATGGGGAATAAAAGTCACTATTTATAGGTAAGCAACACTGAGCATGAATGCACCTTGGGTAACTGCTAATTTAGAAACTCAAAGACATCTGTAAATGCCTTTCATGTGCGGCCTTACGCTTTTATGTAATCAAGGAACTTGGTTACATAATAACAATCTAAACTAAAAGCAGGCGCACACAGCTGCTGATATCTCAGCTGGACATTGCGCTTCTTTCTATCACGTTTCTCACTGAATCAATACAATTCCATTGCCTAGCCTGTCAACAATAAAACTGTTTACAAGGAAGATTCTATTAGGTTTGCATATTATTAGCTTCATCATGCGAAATAACACATCACAATTAGGATGCACAGTGGGACTCTTGCAGATAACCTATGCTACATCTTCTTCAGACTTGTCAGTTCACTGCTGAAATAAGCAGTGTTGTTAGGCTGACTGTTATTATTATCTCTGTATAATATGCAAATGTTCTAGGTCTACCTTAATTATGTATTTGTGGCCAAAAAGTGCTCCTTCTCATTTCCTTAATTACATGCCTTAGCTGTTCCTTGCTGTCTAGCCAGCAGGAATAAGTGCCCTTTGTTATAAATGGTGGACATGCTGTGCTGCACACTGCAATGGTGTCATGCTTAGAAACGGAATCTGCTTTAAAATATTCAATATACTGTAGGATTATCATCTGTTACACAAGTGTATTGCTTACAACCCCAAATTTAAGAGTTATTCTGCACAAAATGACTATTTCAGCTTAATTAGGCTCCCACTGGCTACATTTTTTCATATATTCTCATATCTCCCAAAAAGTTTGCAGTGTGCTGTCTGCACTTGAATATTAGGAACCGCCCACTAGCCGCTGCCATGATACAGTGCAGTTTTCACTTGGTTTGTTTTAAATACTTTCCATACACTTTTGTTTATTACATACTTTACATGTATTCCTGATGTAAACCTGTGAGGTTTGCTGCATACATATTTGAATATTTACCTCGGGAGGAGGAAGCTTCTGGATCATTCTCAGCCAGGGCAATGCAACGATGGGATCGCGAAACGCAGCCAAACTGCACCCAAACAGTACTACGGACCTGCTCAGGCCCAGGTGGAAAAGGCAGAGCCCAACTGGGTCTTTGCTACTGCACAGAAGCAGACTGCTCACACATGTGCAGTAGCACGGAACCAATTGGGCTCTACTTTTTCCGCTGGAGCCCAAGCAAGTCAACAAGACGCTTCTTGGGGGTCCCATCGCTGGAACGGGCTGGTGGAGAAAGATGGGGAAGCCTCTCCAGGATCCAGAGGCTTCCACCTCCCAAGATGAGTACCCTGTAGGCTCACTGTTTTTCCCCGCAGCTACACTTGCATTACTGGGAGTAAAGCGGCCACCGGAGAGATATGTAGGGGGTGTACTTCTCTTGTGCGACTGGCAGAGCTAACGGGAACCGATACCAGAGCTGAAGGCAGCAGAGCACAGCGGCGTGGGAGAGATCTGTGTGCATGGGGCTGGAGGCAGTGGCACAGGGGGCAGGAAGGGTAAATGGACGAGCCTGTAGCGTTACACTGTATCAGCAGTGCAGCACTGCGGCTTAACAAATATTCAACAGATCTTTATGCTAAAATCTACTAATATCCTCTGGCAGTTGTGGCTACAATAGATCCTTTTTAGATCAGTATTCTGATCTGAGATGGATCTATTTTTGTACACATCAAGTGGCCATCTATTAATGTATGGCCACCTTTAGGATGGAGTCATAATCAATAATGTAAATATACTACATTGTTGATCAGGACCTCCTTGAAAGACATTTTATGAGAACAAAACTACCACACTAAATAAAACTATGTGTAGTCCATTCACGTCAATATACTTATTTGCATTTGAAATTATTTGTGGAGTAAATTTAGCTGGCGTCTCTTCTTACCAGCTGCTGTACACATGGGTTTCATTTAAATACCAGTAACTTGCCTGTGGCTGTCTACACTTCATACCAACACTTACCCTGTCACCTTTAAGTCCAGGAAGACCAGGGGGTCCCGGCAATCCTAGGAATCCAGGATCTCCTCGAGGGCCCTTAAAACAAATCATATACTTAAGTTTAGCAAACAACTTACACTATACCTGTATACATAATATATATAAAACAAAGTAGGAAACATACATATTAAGCATGACACATAAAATGCATTATTTACAATAAAAGAAATTAAAAATAAAACAGAATGTTCTATTTATCCTGTGCTTTCCTTGTGAGATACAATCCTCATGGTTTGCATTCCTTGTGAACAGTGCATTCTTTCACACAGGACCCTGTGTGTGCCTTTCCTCTTCTGCTGTGTAAATAGCGTCTAGTCTGGACTGAAAGGGGCTATTCATAGCTCACCTCATTACATCCAGACAGGGAACATCTTTTGCATTTCTGCCGCTTGCTGGACTTTCTTCCTTAAAAGATTAGGCAGATATTCTTGGAAGATTTATGTATGATACTCTTATCAGTGTGTGCTTGTGTGTGTAGATCACAATGATAACACTGAATATGACACACAATATTGCAGATTATTTTTGTCTTGTAGGAAATAATGACAAACATTGGCTTACTTGTTTCCCAGGTGGTCCAGGTGGGCCTATGGGACCAGCTTCTCCTCTGTCACCCTTTATAAAAAACAAGGAGATAGATGTCAAATGCCGCACAATGCGTAGTATAAACAAAATATTCTAAATGAATTTCCTATTCTAGCATTTGTTCTCAGTTCATACAGTGACGGTGAAATTAAGGGTCTTTCTACCTCTACTTATCTAATTAAACTAAGCTTTTGTTACAATGTCATTTGCATTGATTCAGAATTAATTGCAGTCATTTCCTCCACTTTACACTGCTTGAATGGTACTTATACACCAGTGAACATTTGGTGTTGTATTGGATCATTTAAGATGGTTTTACATTTCAAAATTGCAGTCTTATTTAATAAGATAAAGTGTGATGTTTAAAAATGCAGTGACCCGCACCCTGCAATTTAAATTCATATTTTAATGATGTGACTGCAGTAAACATTGAGAAGGGATAAGGTACATACAGATGAAACTTGGAAAACCGAATGTTTATACATGTGTACTGATCTCGCAGGTGATGCACAAGCAGCAACATACAAGGCCTATGCATCTGGGTATGTATGACTATACACCTACACCAAGCAAAATAATACATGGAATTACTAAACAACTAACTGCCAAGAAAGGATACTGCCCAGTATTTGTAAAATGGGTGTACCACCATTTATTTTAATTCTTAAAATACTTGTTTAGCAACCACATACCTTCTACCTATTTGAGTACTTAAAGGACAACTGAAGTGAGAAGAATATGGAAGCTGCCCTACTTATTTCCTTTTAAACAATGCCAGTTGCCTAGCAGCCCTGCTGATCTATTTGGCTGCAGTAGTGTGTGAATCACACCAGAAACAAGCATGCAGCTAATCTTGTCAGATCTGACAATAATGTCAGAAACACCTCATCTGCTCCATGCTTGTTCAGGGGCTAAGACTAAACGTATTAGAGGCAGCAGGACTGCCAGATAACTAGTATTGCTTAAAAGGAAATAAATATGGCAGCCTTCATATCTCTCTCACTTCAGTTGTCCTTTAAGACAAGAGAAAATGTCAAAATATAGGGGAGTATCAATCGCCCTAGCTGCTATAAGGACTTCTATGGGGCCAAGGAGCAGTTTTGGCCTTCCCTCTCACTATAGGCTTCAGAATGCGATTTTATGGAGGGGGATTGGTTACGGTTACGCAAACAAATGAGGATAAGCCCAAAACTATCCACCCAAAAAAAATAAATAAATCACAAAGCCAATGTACTAGACTAGTATCAGTGACAGGATTAGGTACTTTTCCGTTAGCCGGGTGCAACTGAGCTAAGTAATGTACCCGATTCATGTTTTTACTGGCTTCATCTGTTACATATACCGGCGACAATGTAACAGATGAAGCCGCCAGCTTCGGCTCTCTCTCCTCCCCCTGCCTCTCTCCAATACAATACTGGCTGCCGGGGGACATGCGTGTCCCCCCAGAGTCGTTCGTCCCTGCAGGGAATCCTGCCGTTTGTTCTTGCAGAGCGGGTGCTGGCAGAAGCAATGTCTGCATCCTCCCCGCTCTGCTTGTTTCTTGCGACAAACGGCTCTGGGGGGACACGCGTGTCCCCCGGCTGCCAGTGTTCTATAGGAGAGAGGCAGGGGGGAGAAGAGGAGGCAGAGCCGAAGCCGGCGGCTTCATCTGCTACATTGCCGCCGGCTTAATTTAATTAAAATTAACTCACTTTTGATACATTTGGCCCGCAGCGAGACGGCCAGTAAAAAAAAGGAATCGGGTACATTACTTAGCTCAGTTGCGCCCGGCTAATGGAAAAGTACCCAGGATTATATACATGCTCTGAACATTGGCTTTTGCATGACAAATGTAACACTTAGTTATATTAACCCACTTGGAAATACAAATCTGTGATTTTATTGTATGTATAATTATCTAGGAGAATTTGGAGTACAGAAGTACAGAATATTAAATTGGGGTTCACTGTCATAATAAAAGGACAAAAGACCAAACATTGCTAACATCCTTGTTTCATAGATGCATCATAGTTATTCCTAATAAAAAATACCCTACTGCACTAAGGAGAAAATCACATTTTTTTGTGGCGACAATTTAGTGGCTGGATAGTGTACTGGTTAAGGGCACCGCCTTTGACATGGGAGGCCAGGGTTCAAATCCTGGCTAGGGTCAGTACCTATTCAGTAAGGCGTTCAGGGCAAGACTTCCTAATGCTAGGTACACACGACACAATTTTTGGGCAGATTTACCTGCCAAATCAATTTTTTCCAACATGTCCAATCTGAATTTCGATCGCTTTTCTGATCATTTTTTCCGATCGATTTCCATAAAAGTGAATGGAAATCGATTGGAAAATTGATCGAAATTCAGATCGAACATGTTAAAAAAAAATTGATCTGGCAGGCAAATCTGCCCAAAAATTGTATTGTGTGTACCTAGCATAACACTGCAAGGTGGTCTCTTGAGCGCGTCCAAGTGGCTGCAGCTCTTGAGCTCTTTTAGTCCAACAGGAGAAAAGCGCTGTATAAATGTTTGGTTTATACGGATCGAATTCCTGTATGCACTGCTTTGCACATGTGGTTGATGCATGGTTGATGCATGATTTTGAGGCAGTGGTGTTCCCATATGAACTGTGAACTTCCTGCTTCCTTTGTGAGAACAAGTGAAGTCATATTTTGATTTAGATCCTGCTGAGAGGCCATAGAAAGAATTCAGGAAGGAGTTCTTTCTTCTGCTGCGCAGACAAGTAGAAGTTTGACACTATATTATATTATTGTACCCTGATTGCTTCTACGGTTTTCCTGAAGTAAGCAGTGTGCTCATATTCAGGTTTGTTAAGACACATTTGTACAATAAGCATGTCTATGTGCATAACACTCAAAGTTCTTATAGGAATCCCACTTAAAGTTCTTGTAGTAATCATACTCCTCCAATATCTCCCCCACCCTAGGGCTATTCCCAACTTTCGTCAGGAACAGCATATCATCTGAGCACTTTCTTTTTAATAACAGATACTAAAATTCTATATTCCTAAAAAAAAACTTTAATCTGGAACAATGAAATAGATCCAGCATACTAAATGAATGTTACCTATTATTTCATAAATTGTTTTCTCTTTTCATTCCGGAACATAACTAAAATGTTTGCTTATATAGTACTAATTCCCCTACTGTTAGTAAATTAGTTACATTCATTATGTTGGAGAATAAGATGTAGTAATGGTCAGCATCATCAATTGAATAATTCACTTACTGGACCTCCAATGGGTCCTCTTGGGCCAACTTCCCCTTGAGGTCCTTGTTCGCCCTATTTTTAACAGAAGAAGAAAACAAAATGTTTCATTTCATTAGACTATAGACAATAGCTAACACAAAAAAGTTAGTCTGTAGCTAGCAAAAAGTAATCTTCTTCCGAAGACTTTGTAGTCTTACTTTTTAATAAAGCAATATTAAATTCCATAGTCATAAAAAGATTAAACACAAAGACATCATTACATGAAAAAATAAATTAAATCTTACAGGTTTACCAGAGTTTCCCATTAGGCCAGGTACACCAGAGGCACCAGAATTACCCTACACAAAATAAGAAGGCAATCATTTAGAAAAAGAATAGCTTTTGACTTGTACAGCATGCTTTAGTAGGAAGATCAAGGTCTGTTCAGTGATGGTGGTATACTGTAATTATTACAAACAGTCCAATGATTCCTTTCAAAATCTCCTTACATAATTATCCTTTAAAGTACTACTTTAAAAAATCCATATATTACATACATGGAAGGAGGTATACTGCATTTTAACAGATTGTTATGAATTCTAATTATGTGCACTGCAGGGTTTAGGTCCATCTTACCTAGTGGAAATCTTTCACTGAATATAATATAGCTCTTAGCATATAAATCACTAGTCAGGCACTGTAAATATTTATTTAGCTTATGCTTAATAAATTTACTTAATTTACAGGTTAAAATCTACCTGATATCAGGTAAAGTACTAAATAAGTCCTGTATGGCAGCTGACACTACAAGGTGCCAGTTTTGACAGAAACTTACCAACTTTAAACCTGCTGATATCGCTAAAGATTCCATTTCACATATGCAAATACTGAAACTTCTGGTGAAGTGGAAGTATATAGAGACAACTAGTAACTATCTCTTTGTGTGCAATTATACTGCAGAAGCAGTAGTAAACTGCCTTATGCTGGGAATACACGGTTAGATAGTTGCGCCGGATCGAGCCAGCGGCTCGATCCCGGCGCATCCCCGCTCGTCCCTGCCAGCGGCTCGATTGATAAGAAACTATCTAACCGTGTATTCCCAGCATTAGGGTAGATTCACAGTCAGGGCTATTTTAAACCAAAGATATTCCAGGCCATTGTCTGGAGCACCATTGGCTTTAAAGGGCACCCTGCAGTGTTTCCTGACAATGATTGCAATGATAACCATCAGCAGCAGCACCAGATTCCTATGTCCCCCCACTCACCGCGCCTCCTCCACCTTCCTATCAGCGTGCAGGACTAATAGTATATTCCTCCCTAGCTCTGCCATCTAAGCCATGCCCCTTTTAAGCCCCTCGCTGAGTTACGAGTTCATGGCAACAACCTGATCCGGTTTACTCATAGCCGCCTGCAGGAGCCTGCAAGCCTGATGTCTAAGCTTGTTCACTGCTGACATGATGTCTAAGATTGTATGCAGGGCCAA